>NW_019942625.1:430056-439677 GCF_002910315.2 Salvelinus sp. IW2-2015
TGGTATATACACTAATATGACATTTGAAATGTCTTTATTCTTTTGGAATTTTTGGTGAGTGTAATGTCTTCTATCATTTTTATTGTTTATTTAACTTTTGTTTATTATCTATTTCACTTGCTTTGGCAATTGTAAACGTATGTTCCCATGCAATAAACCATTGAATTAATATTGAATTGAGAAGCGAGACGAGAGAGAGAGAGAGAAGAGATGAGAGAGAGAGAGACGAGAGAGAGAGAGAGAGAGACGAGAGAGAGAGAAGAGAGAGATGAGTAGAGAGACGAGCATGAGGACGGAGAGACGGGAGAGAGAGAGAGAAGAAGAGAGAGTGAGAGGGAGAGAGAGAGAGTAGAAGAGAGAGAGAGAGGAGAGAGAGAGAGTAGAGAGAGATAGAGAGAGAGAGAGAGGAGAAGAGAGAGAGAGAGAGAGAGCGAGAGAGAGAGAGAGAGAGAGAGAGCGAGAGAGAGAAGAGAAGGAGAGAGAGAGAGAAAAGTTGCCTGTTGCTTGCAGGCGGCATCCCGTCTCTAATGAGTCCTTGTGTTGGACCTGACTGTAATCACAACCCCCTCCAGCCCTGCCAGCTACACCCACCCCCTCTCTCCACCATGTCACACCCCCGCTCTGACCACCGCGTTACCGCCACTCACACCATAGACCACCTCCCAAATCCGGGCAGTTGTACCAGGGCTTCGTAAACCATATATTTTTCTTTTTAAAGCTTTTCTGCAGTAATTTCTATTTGAATGATAATGTTTGCATTAGCCTCAAAATCATGTCATCCACACTAAGGTTACATGTTAATGCCATCAAATCCATTGCTAAGGAATATGCTGTTAGCAATGGATTGATAAGGTATTGAGGAGACCTGTACAGTAAGTTGGAGCCTGTAGGTGTACTGTATGTTGTCCAAAGATACAGATTTTGCAGTGGAATTCATGACACCGACTTTATATATTCAAGTGTTTTTTAATATAGCTAGATTGCGAGTTATATGGTGACTAAGACAAGGGTGTTTGAAAAAAGCAGTAGTCAGAATGTTCTACAATTCTTGAGATAAATGTGAAAACAGGTGGAGGTGCTCAGGCAGTCAGAGGAGACGGGGGAAAGGCGTCGTCACATGAGGTTAGACACAGCCTCTTGATGTGCACCCAGTCAGCGCTCTCTCTCACTCTCTCTCTCTCATGCTCTCAGATCTGCCTGGGAGATGGTCAGCCATCTAATGAATCATGTTTCAGGTCTGGGCCTGCGTGTTGTGTGTGTGGTGTGGTGTGGTTGTGTGTGGTGTTTGTTGTGATGTGTGTGTGTGTGTGTGCTCGGTGTGGTGTTGTGTGGTGTGTGTGTGTGTTGGTGTGTGTGTGTGTGTGTGGTGTGGTGTGTTGTGTGTGTGTGTGTGTGTAGAGGGTCCAGAGAGAGCAGGCTTGCAGGAATCTGTTGGAATGACGGCAGAGGGAGAGAGAGGAAGGCGGAGGGAGAGGAGGGCAGAGGAGAGGGGAGAAGAGGAGAAGAAAAGTGAGGTGGGAGGGGTGGGTGCGAGAGAGGGAGGGGTGGAGGGAGAGAGTAAAGGAGAGAGAAAAGGGGGGGGTGGAGAGGATAGTGGGGAGGGAAGGGGGGAGGAGGAGAGGATGAGAGGGATTAGGGAGGAGATAGGAGAGGAAGAGAAAGGGGGGAGAGAGGATAGAGGGGAGGGGAGGAGGAGAGAGGATAGGGGAGGAGAAGGGGATTTTATATTGACCATATACAGTTAAAGTCGGAAGTTTACATACACTTAGGTTGGAGTCATTAAAACTCGTTTTTCAACCACTCCACAAATTTCTTGTTAACAAACTATAGTTTTGGCAAGTCGGTTAGGACATCTACTTTGTGCATGACACAAGTCATTTTTCCAACAATTGTTTTTACAGACAGATTATTTCATTTATAATTCATTGTATCACAATTCCAGTGGGTCAGAAGTTTAGATACACTAAATTGACTGTGCCTTTAAAAAGCTTGACATTTTCCAGAAAATGATGTCATGGCTTTAGCTTCTGATAGGCTAATTGACATCATTTGAGTCAATTGGAGGTGTACCTGTGGATGTATTTCAAGGCCTACCTTCAAACCCAGTGCCTCTTTGCTTGACATCATGGGAAAATCAAAAGAAATCAGCCAAGACCTCAGAACAAAAATTGTAGACCCCCACAGTTCTGGTTCATCCTTGGGAGAAATGTCCAAATGCCTGAAGGTATCACGTTTATCTGTACAAACAATAGTACGCAAGTATAAACACCACGCAGCCGTCATACCGCTCAGAAAGGAGATGCGTTCTGTCTGCTAGAGATGAACGTACTTTGGTGCGAAAAATGCAAATCAATCCCAGCACAGCAGCAAAGGTCCTTGCGAAGATTCTGGAGGAAACAGGTACAAAAGTATCTATATCCACAGTAAAACGAGTCCTATATTGACATAACCTGAAAGGCCGCTCAGCAAGGAAGAAGCCACTGCTCCAAAACCGCCATAAAAAAGCCAGACTACGGTTTGTAACTGCACATGGAGACCAAGATTATACTTTTTGGAGGAATATCCTCTGGTCTGATGAAACAAAAATAGAACTGTTTGGGCATAATGACCATCGTTATGTTAGGAGGAAAAAAGGGGAGGCTTGCAAGCCGAAGAACACCATCCCAAACGTGAAGCACAGGGGTGGCAGCATCATGTTGTGGGGTTGCTTTGCTGCAGGATGGACTGGTGCACTTCACAAAATAGATGGCATCATGAGGTAGGAAAACTATGTGGATATATTGAAGCAACATCTCAAGACATCAGTCAGGAAGTTAAAGCTTGGTCGCAAATGGGTCTTCCAAATGGACATTGACCCCAAGCATACTTCCAAAGTTGTGGCAAAATGGCTTAAGGACAACAATGTCAAGGTATTGGAGTGGCCATCACAAAGCCCTGACCTCAATCCCATAGAAAATTTGTGGGCAGAACTGAAAAAGACGGTGCGAGCAAGGAGGCCTACAAACCTGACTCAGTTACACCAGCTCTGTCAGGAGGAATGGGCCACAATTCACCCAACTTATTGTGGGAAGCTTGTGGAAGGCTACCCGAAGCATTTGACCCAAGTTAAACAATTTAAAGGCAATGTTACCAAATACTAATTGTGTATGTAAACTTCTGACCCACTGGGAATGTGATGAAAGAAATAAAAGCTGAAAAAAATAATTCTCTCTACTATTATTTTGACATTTCACATTCTTCAAATAAAGTGGTGATCCTAACTGACCTAAGACAGGGAATTTTTACTTGGATTAAATGACAGGAATTGTGAAAAACTGAGTTTAAATTATATTTGGCTAAGGTGTATGTAAACTTCCGACTTCAACTGTAAATTCTCTAACAGTCTAAAAAGATAGATTGATTCTTCATCTACCATAGTCCAGCACAACTTTCCTATGTATTATATATAAATGGTTTAAAAATATTGTTTGAATTGATGTGTTGAAAGGTTTCTGGTTTGCTCAGATACATTTGGAGAGAGGATAGGCGAGGAGAGGGGAGGGGGAGAAGAGAGGATAGGAGAAGAGAGGGGATGGGGAGGAGAGAGGAGAAGTGAGGGGGAGGAGAGAGGATATGAGATGATATGAGAGGAGGAGAGGGGGAGGGGAGAGGATAGGATATGAGAGGGGAGGCGAGAGCACAGGATAGGAGAGAGGGTGGGATGATAGGAGAGGAGATGGGAGGGGGAGGAGAGGAGAGGGGAGGGGATAAGAGGGGAGGGGAAGGAGAGAGGAGAGGGGAGGGGAACAGGAGAAGAGAGGATAGGAGAGGAGGGGAGGGGAGAAGGAGGAGAGAGGAGAGGGGAGGAAAGGAGGGGGGAGAGAGGGGAGGGGAGGAGTGGAAGAGAGGGAAGCTTCCTACTACTTCAGACTAACACACACAGGTGGCTGGGGGACTGATATTGGGAGTGTTGATGGCCCTCTCAGCTGAGTGGTCTAAGTGACAGATCTGGAACAATGCAGTGTCTCAGCGCAGGAGGCTGAAAGACAGCGGACGACAAGCACTTTGCATGTGAGCGCCACACACGCACACATGCAAAAACATACACAGGAACACACACACTCCTCCAAGGGAAACCCACAGCATCTTTATTTACATCCATCCATCTCCATGTACCTCAGAACTGATTGACACAATTACTCAGAGATGGATTGAATGCTTATTTAAATGCACACTTGTTTTAAGGCCCTCACAGTAACTGCATTTGCAGGCTTTCACTCCGGAGGGAATAGGGAATAGGAAGGTGCACTGCAAAGGTTGGAGACATTCCCTCTGAGCGGAAACTTAACAAGCCTAATGTATCTCAACCTCCCCCTCCTCTCCTCTAGTCTGGGTAGCAGTCTTTTTAGCGAACGTTCCTATCCTGTCATTTGCCAAAGAAACTGGCATTTAGGCAATCTCAACGTTCAATATGCATCCGGATTTACAGCGCAGTTGGTGATTTGTGGTTGGAAACAACATTCATATTTTCCATGAAAATGTTATGGAACATGGGTTGTACGCAAATATGGGGCAATATAGAATTTGAATTTTAAGAACAACAATAAACAATACCGTTACGACCTACGACCTGACAGCTAGACCTATTATTAGAGACGTTGGTTATTCAGTTATTATTCCAGCATGGGTCTTATTTCAGAGGAAAATTCACACTGGATTCATTTTTCCAAACTGCCTGGAGATTTTGATTGTAGGTGTGAAGATATTTCAACGTCATGTCTAGACAATAAAAGGCTACAATGATCACCTGGCTGCCAAATGTATAGGTGTCCCCATAGGCCTAATATTTAAATTGAGGAAATGTGATCATAGTCATTATTTTAGCAATCCTTGGTAGACGTCCCTCCTAATGGAACGACCCCCCCATCCTGCTGGTGTGAGCTGCTGGACAGTGTACTTGATATGCGTTTATGGTTGAGAAAGAGAACTTGCCATTTCCAAAACGGAGCTCCGTGGGGAATCGGGGATTCCCTACTTTCTGATGTGTTGCCTATACGTCAACAGCAAAGGTTTCATTAAATAGGCCTAGGCAATATACTTTTTTATTGCATATTTAATTAAGATGACGCATTTGGCAATGTTCAACTTCAATTCATTGGCACAAAACAATAATATTTGTTGGTCTCTGGCTTGCATAGCACAGGTGTTGGTCACCTAAATGCACTGTAGTAGACTAAGCTTAATACACTGAGTGTACAAAACATATTTCCATGACATAGACTAACCAGGTGAATCCCTATTAATGTCAATTGTTAAATCCTCTTCAATCAGTGTAGATAAAGGGGAGGAGATTAAAGAACGATTTTTAAGCCTTGAGACAATTGAGACATGGCTTGTGCAACTGAATATCAGGATGGTGTTCCTAATGTTTGGTATGCTCAGTGTATATATAACTGCTTGATGAGTGCAACTTTCCCACTAGAAAACTCCAAACCTGTCATTGTTATAGTAAACTAGGCCTAATAGATCATAGGAATGGTGGATTACTAGCCTAGCCCCAACTATGAATTAACTTCTAGTTTACACATCTCTGTCTTCAATGTTCCTTTCTTGTGAAATTCATGCATCTCCGCTGATATCTCCACTGGCCTCTCTCTCTCTCTTCCATCCCCTGTATTCCTCTTATAGCTATTCAACCAGTATCCTAGCTAAAAGCACATCCCAGAAGTAGAAATATACCTGTATTTTGGTCACTTATTTTGAGCAATTAAAAATAAATCAATATATATTTGAGGAAAAAGCTTGGTCAATATGTAATAGGCTACAGAGTTCACAATGAACTGGCGTGGAAGTTTGAACGGCAAGAGCTTCTCTGCTGTGCTCTGATCCCATTGGTCAGATCCCACTGATCCCATTGGTCAGGCTGGTGGTAAAAATCCAGTAAATGGGAGTCAGTCTGTTCTCCCCGTGCCCAATGTTTATGTTTCCAATGAAATGTATTACATCAGAATGCCCAATGTTTATGTTTCCAATGAAATGTATTACGTCAGAATTTATGTTTCCAATGAAAATGTATTACATCAGAATAGCCCATGTTTATGTTTCCAATGGAAATGTATTACATCAGAATGCCCAATGTTTATGTTTCCAACTGAAATGTATACATCAGAATGCCCAATGTTTATGTTTCCAAGAAATGTATACGCAATGTATTACATCAGAATGCCCAATGTTTATGTTTCCAATGAAATGTATTACATCAGAATGCCCAATGTTTATGTTTCCAATGAAATGCATGAATTAAGTTAAAATGTCTAATTTAGAACCGTCTAATTTGCAGAAACATTCTGATTGGATGATAGCGGTGAGAGTTACCGAATCAGGATCAAATATCTGATCTCCACGACTCATTAACCCTCCTGTTGTGTTCCGGTCGAATTGGACCGATTTACAAGTTTTGTCTCTGGAAAATGTAGTCATATAAGGTTCCATGACTTTGTCCACACAGGGCATCTGAACACACAAAATACATTTTGATGATTTTCATTACATTTTGGGTGTTTTATTTAACTTTTGTACACCTGTGGTGTTCCCAGTCAAAAATGACCGGTCATTAGAAATGAATGGGTGAGACTACAATTAGTGTATAAAATTGAGTTCAGGCACATGCCCATTCATCAGATGGACACACTTCCTCTCCCAGACCCACACATGCATGTGTGTTTGAGCACACACACACACACCTCACTCCCCTTCTTGGCTTCCATGGCAACCCCCACAGGAACCTTTCCCCAATAGAATCTTTCCCCCATGGGACCACACCTGTTGGCATTCTCACAAACAATCGCAACTTTGTTTCAATAATATATAGAACTTTTCTCACAGCTCTGGTATATGAAGCTTTTTTGAGGCCTTGCTCACAATTCGTTCTGTGGCAGCACAATGACCAAACGATATACTGTATGTGAGGCTCTTGATCATATCTTTGATCATGACACTGGTGAGGAGGAGAGAGGCCAGGAAACTGACAATGACGATGCATTAGAGGAGGAAGTGTCAGAAGTTGAAGACAACACAGAATATGATCCAGACCAAGAGACAACCGATGTGGAACAATCCAGTGATGAGGAAGAGGGCCCTGCTGAGGTTGTTGTTACGTTCCGGTCAAAGAATGGGAATTTGTCCTGGTCTTCATCCCCACCTGAGAGGAGAGGTCGGCTGTTGGCTGGAAATGTTATCAGGATGACCCCAGGGCCAACGAGATACGCCATATCCCGGGTTGATGACATAAAATCCTGCTTCAAACTGTTCCTGACAGAGTCAATCGAGACTATAGTGATAAACATGACCAACTTGGAGGGAGACTCGTTTACAAAGACAACTATTAAAGACAACTGTTAAATTTTGACKCAAAGTAGTCAGTGATAATTAGCACAATATGTTTCATTCATTTGTTATTCATTCATTTGTTATAGTCTAAATAATCCATACATTAGGCTTTTTTTTTACTCAAAAACGAGTTGTATGAGCTCAAGTCAATGAGGCCCACAGGCCATAAATAGCAAATAGAAGTTCAAAACTTGTAATGTTCACGAAGACTTAAGTTGATAAAGAGATCTAACACAACATTAGGTGATAATATATGTATTATTATGAATTTATAATCAGCTATAATGAGGCGGTCATTTTGGACCGGGAACACAGAATTAATTAACATGAAACGAACACAACAGGAGGGTTAATTATAGAATGTTCATATTTGAAGATTGCCGAAAGGCCAGTCTCTTTGACAAATGACAGGAGTGGAACGTAATAGCTGAACAGAGACTGCAAGCAGGTCACCTCTCCATGTTTAACACAGCATCAGGCAATCACCCCTACTAATGATTTACCCAGAATGAACCCTGTCATTATCACCACCATCCACATGCATTACACTAGAATACAACATCTGAAATGAACCCCCACCTTGATTTGTATCTCTCTCACTAAGACCGTACAGCTCTATGGCGACAAAGCTGTCACTGTAGGGGATAATAGAGTCAGTTATGGTACGTCCCCTCTGACACACACACCCCTGAGATGCTGCCGTCACTCTCTGGGCCCAAGAGGTGACGCGTGGCCTCCCCTCGTCATGTTGATGTGTACGTCTCCTGGTACCGTGGAGTTGGTTACCAGGTACACGTGGAAGGATAGGGGCGCTGGGATGGCAGTCATGCCCCAGTGTAGTGCCACATCTCTGGATGTGCAGTACAACCCGCCTCCAGAAGCTCTCTGAGGAAGATGGGCCGCCCTCCCAGGGTCCCCTGCTGCCTGCTGAGTGATGACATGCCTCCCTCATGCTCAGGGAGAGAGGAGGGAGAGGGGCTGCTATTGTGGAGCTGTCAGCCCTGCTAGCTAAATGGGCGGGAGTGAGGGGCTATACACTTAACAAAGGTGGCCTCTGCCGTCAAACTGAAAACCCAAAGGGTCACACTTAAATGCCAATCTGGCAGCCCTGTCGCTCCATTTCAAAACAACTTGAGAGCAGGCAGGGGAACAATATCATTCATACGGTGGGCAGGGCTGGGGCAGGTTGGAGGGGGAGGGAAGGGTACTGCAGTGCCAAGGAGAAGGGTCTTGTTGGTGAGTCCAATTATGTATCAGTGACACATTGACACTGTGATAAACAGATAAACAGAAATGTCAACACCAGGACATTGGTGATTACATATGTTTAGAATGTGATTCTGGAGTGCCTCTGACAACCAGCAGTTACCACATTCTTCTACAATTTACAGAGAAAGTGTTCTGGTGGTTTCTTTTCTTTTCTCAACAGCTTGTCAAGGCAGTCATGCTCAAGTCACATATCTTTTTATTGAGGTAATGCTATAGCAGCCATATACATGTAGTATTACTTCATACAAAGTACATTCAAATAACATATTATACCTGATCTGATCTGATACCACCTCATAACTTATATGATACCATAGCAGGATTCCAGCATATGTGTTCATTCAAAATATTATAGTTACTTATCCCAACAATTCTTCAATGGTCAATTTATAAGGCTGACGTTATAGTTTGTATCCATCATATGTGAATTGTGAAAGGCTGCAAGGATTTAGAGTGGAGAGAGCCTTTCCCTGAGGGTGCTAACAGATAGACATACAACCCAGGTAGTGATTGGGGGTTAGCTGGTGGCTATGGATCACAGCCTGCACCTCTCCCTAGCCTGTCATTACGCTAGCTCTCTAGTGGGCTAGCACCATGAGACTGTCACCATGTGTTGCTGTGTTGCTGCACTCCACCAGCTGTGCTGCTCTAGTCTGGGCTTGCCCTGTTCAGCTCTGTCCTGCCTCTCATCTCTCTATTCCCCCCTCACCCCTCACCTCTCTATTCCCCTCCTAGAGGAGATGAGGGTCGAGGAGGGGGAAAGAGGGAAAGGAACTTAGAGGATAAGACGTGAGGGGGGAATAGAGAGATGAGGAGTGAGGAGGAGAGAAGAGATGAGGAGGTAGGAGGGGAATAGAGAGATAGAGGGTGAGGGGGGAATAGAGAGATGAGGAGTGAGGAGGGAGAGAAGATGAGGGTAGGGGGGAATAGAGAGTGAGGGGAGGGGGAATAGAGAGATGAGAGTGAGAGGAGAGAAGAGAGGGG
>NW_019942625.1:440900-465744 GCF_002910315.2 Salvelinus sp. IW2-2015
CTCATCTCTCTATTCCCCTCCTCTGCCCTCATCTTCTCTCCCCTCCTCATCTCTCTATTCCCCTCCTCTGCCCTCATCTTCTCTCCCCTCCTCATCTCTCTATTCACCCCTCACTCTTCATCTCTCTATTCCCCTCCTCACTCCCCATCTCGTTATTCCCCTCCTCTCCTCACCCTTCTACCCTACCCTAGATACTCCTGCCCTGCCCTACACCCTTCTACCATGCCTAGACACTCATGCCTTACCTTACACTCTTCTCTCCTACCCTAGACACTCCTGCCCTATAACCTTCTACCCTACCCTAGATACTCCTGCCCTGTCCTACACCCTTCTAGCCTACCCTAGACACACCTGCCCTGTCCTAACCCCTACACACTACCCTCCCCTAACCCCTAAACACTACCCTGCCCTAACCCCTACACACCATCCTGCCCTAACCCCTACACGCTACCCTTCCCTGATGTGAACAGAGAGAAGCATAGAGAAGCAGGCTGAGTCCGTGTGTTTGTCCCAAATGACACCCTATTCCCTACACAGTGCAGTGCCCTGGTCAAAAGTAGTGCATTGTTGACCAAATCGGGTGCCATTTGAGAGGCAGCTGGATCACTCCACCAGAGGAAGTTGACTGTCCTGATGCTGGTAACCACACTGTGTTCATCATTACCATTGTCTTCCAGGCCTACTGTCCTGTCTCTGGGCTGTGGGTTTGGGGTTGTCTTCCAGGCCTACTCTCTGTCTCTGGGCTGTGGGTTTGGGGTTGTCTTCCAGGCCTACTCTCTGTCTCTGGGCTGTGGGTTTGGGGTTTCTTCTAATCATCTCATGAGCCATCAGTAAGGGTAAACAAATGTGCTGGCATGTTCCGCCGTACATTTCCTCTCTCGTCGTTAATGAAAACAAGCGTGGAGAAACAGGATGAAACTGTGCCAGTGCCAAACTAGCAATTCAAATAAGCCTCACTCACGTCTCTGGAACCAATTGGATTGATTTGCATTTGGGATAATTTTCTACAAATTAAATGCATATATAATAGGTAGCTACACTCAAAAAGACCCAGTGTGGGTTTGTGATTAAGTTTCCATGTTATTGGTCCTGATGGTAGGATGTTGTACATCACATTATTTCTCTTGCCTTCACCAGAGCTGCCTTGAACCCTGTCTGAACCCTGTCTGAACCCTTAGACTGAACTTCACTCAGGTTTATGAAGGTGCTTTAATATGCTTTGAGAACCTGTAAAAGAATAGATATGTTCTTCACAACACCAAACTGATGCCAAGTAGGAAAGAAATACATTCTTAAAAAAGGGACTTAATGCAGATTGGGTCTCTCTCTCTATCTCACGTTTTGCCAATTTTAATGAGGTGAATATTTCTGTCAGCTCGCTTCTAGCCGTGCTGCCAAAGTGTTTATATTCAATATAAAACTCATTTTAACTCCTTGCCCTCTTCCTGGTTTCAAGGTTGAGTTAGCAGAGTGCTAAATACAGGCCCAATTAGACCATTAAACACTGTCTCACTCTCAGGCTGAAACAGTCCAGAGACATTACGTCTCCTCAAAGGTATTTAATATAAASTCCTGTTAGTCTTGAGATGTTGATGCAACTGCATATCTGTGGTTTCTTGAGAGAGAGAGAGAGAGATGTCCTGGGGCTAATTATTTATCAAGGAGCTCATTTGGGTCAGAGATCTATCAATGTGTTCAAACAGATGTACCATCGAATCGTTCATAATTTATAGGAGCTTCAAGACTTCTTTAAGAGGGTATCGTTTTTATTCACGTCTTTTGTGGGGTCATAAAAGTGGAAAATATAGCCATGCTTCTCCCTCTAGAGTGGAGAGGACTGTGGGTAACATGCCGGAGTGTACTCTCTGTTCAGGTGAATTTATATAGCTTCTACCCCCAAGCCATAAGACTCCTGAACAGCTAATCAAATGGCTACCAAGAACCCTCTTTGACGCTGCTGCTACTCTCTGTTTATAATCTATGCATAGTCACTTTAACTCTACCTACATGTACATATTAACTCAATATGGCGCAGCGAGAGGCGTCACTGTAGTCCCTGGTTCAAATCCAGGCTGCATCACATCCGGCCCTGATCCGGAGTCCCATAGAGCCGCGCACAATTGGCCCAGCGTCGTCCAGGTTTGGCCGGGGTAGGCCGTCATTGTAAATAAGAATTTGTTTTTAACTGACTTGCCAGGTTAAATCGAAATGTACTCTTTACCGGTACCCCCTTTATATAGCCTTGCTTGTTATTTTACTGCTGCTGTTTAATTATTTGTTACTTTTATTTTCTATTTTTTACTTATCAATTTTTTCTTGTAAGTAAGTAAGCATTTTACTGTAAGGTCTACCTACACCRGTTGTATTCGGTGCATGTGACAAATTAAATTACATTTTATTTATAGTGTCTTTTTCTTACAATTAAAGGCTGGATTATCAACATCAGCTGGAGAGAAAGTTCTAAATGTATTATAAACTGGGTTGTTCGAGCCCTGAATTCTGATTGGCTGACAGCCGTGGTATATCAGACCGTATAAACCAGGGGTTTGTGGTACATGGCCAATATACCACGGCTAAAGGCTGTGTCCAGGCACTCCACGTTGTGTCATGCGAGGGACAGCCCTTAGCCGTGGTATATTGGTCATATACCACAAACCCCAGAGGTGCTTTATTGCTATTATAAACGGGTTACCAATGTAATTAGAGCAGTAAAATAAATCTATATTGGCAAATAAAATACATGTATATTGGCAATATACCACACCTCCTCTGGCCTTATTGCTTAATTATAAACTGGGTAGTTTGGATACTGGATGCTGATTGGCTAACGTTTAGCCTGTTCACCTTGATATCATTGCGCCTTTTCACCTCGATAAAATGGCTACATCAACAATAGTTCGACATGCCAACGTAGAAAAGATGCGTTTAGAAATGAAATGAACACCGTAAAACAAACAAAGTGGGCACTTACCTGCTTCACTGACTGGTGCCCAGAAAAAGGGATACATTGTGGGAGCTTGGGAATACAACAAAAATGTAGCTGAACGTCATTCTAAGGGACGTGTGGTTCAGTGAGAAACACGAATGGCGAAGAATATGGGATTAGCAGCTATGCCGACATGTCAACGACCCCCCTCTCAGTTTGGCATGGAATATATAGGACACAGAATTCACAACGAGCAACAATGTGCTTGTAGGCGTAATTAAAAAGTTGAGGAAAGAGGGGTGCGACAAACCACGCAGCCATAACTGAACACGACATGCAGCTCAAACAATCCAAGGCTCTGGACACTGAAACACCTGAGGGTTTGGTGAACAAAGTGTGGTTTGATGTTCAACTTCATTTTGGCCGAAGGGGGGAGATAAACCGTCTGCTGAAACCTGACTCATTTAAATATGTACAGACGAGAACAGCCTACAGTCTGCGACTCTCTCGTTCAACGAACCCACAAAAATCCAGGATCCGCAGGAGAAGAACAGGGAGAGTGGACAGGGATTCATGTTTGAACTGCCGGGTGATCCCCTCTGCCCGGTAGCTTCCCTTAAGAAGTATCTGTCCCTCCTTCCCTCAGACGCCCCGGCGTTGTACCTCCACCCGAAACGGAAAACAGTTAACAGATACATATGGTATGTAACTGTTAACTAGCTAGCTGAATCTAATTTACCCTGGCAGTATAACCGGTATCTATGTAGGCCTAACTATTAGCGAACGTTATTTTGTCGCATATGTTTCTGGTACACAAAAGAGCCGATGGGAGTGAACACCCTCGCAACAATGTTGCCAAAGATCTGCAAAATAGCTGGCCTGTTGCAGATTTACACAAACCACTGCTTCCGAACCACCATGATCCAGAAACTGTCGGATGCCGGTCTAGAGGCACGGGAAATAATGTCTGTCAGTGGACACGGAACCGAAACATCTCTTCACAGTTACTGGAGGCCAAATCTGGAAGTGAGGAAGCGGCAGCGTCGACCGGCTAAAGGAACAGCTTCCATTTCCAGCAGTGTGGAGCCAACTACCAACGACAACATGGGACAATTTTTTCATTTGTGCACGATAAATGGCAACATTCAGATCAACGTAAAAAAAATAATTGCCGTGTGTTACTGACTCTAGAAGTAGTGCTTATGCTCGGTTTTGCATACATTTAATGTAAGTTTACTAGCTAGCCTGTGGTTATGTTACATAGCAACCAGTCTAGCAACATGACTGTTGTCCGGTCTACTTTTTCTGGCGGGAATGTATTTATTATTTATTTATTTATTAAAGCAACATTTTCAATGTAGATGTGTCGTTCCTTGCCTTGCTGTGTTGGCAACCGGTTTTTACAAGAAATGAGGCACCTCAGGGGTTTGTGGTATATGGCCTACATACCACGGCTAAGGGCTGTATCCAGGCACTCCGCGTTGCGTTGTGCTGAGAACAACCCTTAGCCGTGGTATATAGGCCATATACCACACCGCCTCAAGCCTTATCGCTTAAAACCTCTTAAGGATCCGCACCTTTTTTCAATTTTTGCCTAAAATGACATACCCAAATCTAACTGCCTGTAGCTCAGGCCCTGAAGCAAGGATATGCATAGTCGTGATACTATTTGAAAGGAAACACTTTGACGTTTGTGGAAATGTTAAAGGAATGTAGGAGAATATAACACATTAGATCTGGTAAACGTTAATACAAAGGAGAAAAAATACGTATTTTTTGTATTTTTTTTGTACCATCTTTCAAATGCAAGAGAAAGGCCATAATGTATTATTCCAGCCCAGGTGCAATTTCGATTGTGGCCACTAGATGGCACCAGTACATGTGCAAAATTTTAGTCTAATCCAATGAACCATTGCATTTCTGTTCAAAATGTTGTGTCAAGACTGCTCAAATGTGCCTAATTTGTTTATTAATAATTTTTCAAGTTCAAAACTGTACACTCTCCTCAAACAATAGCATGGTATTCTTTCACTGTAATAGCTACTGTAAAGTGGACAGTACAGTTCGATTAACAATAATTTAAGCTTTCTGCCAATATCAGATATGTCTACGTCCGGGGAAATGTTCTTGTTACTTACAACCTCATGCTAATCGCATTAGCCTACATTAGCTCAACCATCCCGTGGGGAGCCCACCGATCCTGAAGTTTTAAATAGACCACAGACAGTCCACTCTTTAATAATTTGTTGTATTTCTCTTCTTTCTCTCTCTTTCTGTTTTTATCTCTCTATTTCTCTATTTTTTCTTCTTCGTCTCTCACACACACACAGGCCTGTAAACACAGGTGGCAGGTAACCAAGTGGTTAGAGCGTTGGGCCAGTAACTGAAAGGTTGCTACTTCGAATACCTGAGTCGACTAGGTGAAGAGATCTGTCCTTGAGCAAGGCACTGAACCCTAATTGCGGCAGGTTGGCCGTCAGTAATGGCTGGTCCGTGACCCCGCTCTCCAGGGGGTCTCATGGGGAGTGGGATATGCAAAAAAAACAATTTCCATTTCACAATTTTGCAGGTTACACACTTGTACATGTGTGAAACAGGACAAATATAAGCTCCCCCTATTTGACCTTTGACAGGACCCCCCTCCCCAGTTTGGCTTCAATTGAGTGCAAATCCTCTGGAAATTCCCACTTCAGCCACCTGGCTTTTTTCTTCTCCTGGTTCCTTCCGCTGACATCTGTTCAGTATTACCAGGGTAATGACTGGTAGTTTGTTCAAAGTTCTGCCCAATCTAAGATGCTGCACAACAGCCTAGGTCAGAGAAAACACAACTTGAAACACATTTCCCTCATAGAGGTTCTTTTGTTTTTCTAACTCGGGGGAGTGGCCGACTGGGCCGGAGTGAGTGTCTCTGTAGTGTAGCTAGATCGCCAAGCGCAAGCTTGCTGCTCGCCTGCCTGCTGGCCGGGGTTTTATTGTGTTTTTGCTATGATGTCATCACACCAGTTGTCAGATGACATCATTCTTTCTGAAAACACTTTTTGATAGTTTATGAGTCTGAAGGAAGCAAGGGGATTGGATGTTTTTTCAGTGTTGAATTGAATTGAAAGATGATATATAGTGTAGTGTGTATATATACTGTATATATATAACTGAGGATATTTAGAGATGTGTTTTTGCTCTCTGCATATAATGGCATAATATCCAAAAAGTGATTGTGTTTGTGTCCTAACAAAGAGTAATAGTATACCTGATACACACTGCCTTTAATACATCCTAGTTCTTAATAAAACAATTACATATCATTTGACTAAGCAATATTTATTTTTTGATATATTCCTATTTTAATGATAACAGCTTTTTATTTGACCTGACTGCTGTTGTGTGTCTTCCTGCAGAATGCTTGAGGATGACCTGAAGATCAGCAGTGACGAGGAAGATACTGAACAGCAGGTAAGATCCATCAACAACCATCTAATTACAGTATACTGTATCTGTGGTCTCGTTCTGAGTATCTCTGTCTGTGGTCTCGTTCTGAGTATCTCTGTCTGTGGTGTCGTTCTGATTATCTCTGTATGTGGCTGTATGTGGTGTTGTTCTGATTATCTATGGCTGTGGTGTGTGGTGTCGTTCTGAGTATCTCTGTGTGTGGTGTCGTTCTGAGTATCTCTGTCTGTGGTGGGTGGTGTCATTCTGAGTATCTCTGTGTGTGGTGTCGTTCTGAGTATCTCTGTGTGTGGTGGGTGGTGTCATTCTGAGTATCTCCTGTGGTGTGGTGGTCATTCTGAGTATCTCTTGTGTGTGGTGTCGTTCTGAGTATCTCTGTCTGTGGTGGGTGGGTGTCATTCTGAGTATCTCTGTGTGTGGTGTTGTTCTGAGTATCTATGTCTGTGGTGGGTGGTGTCATTCTGAGTATCTCTGTGTGTGGTGTCGTTCTGAGTATCTCTGTGTGTGGGGTCCTTCTGAGTCTCTCTGTCTGTGGTATGTGGTGTCGTTCTGAGTATCTCTGTGTGTGGTGTCGTTCTGAGTATCTCTGTGTGTGGTGTCCTTTTGAGTCTCTCTGTCTGTGGTATGTGGTGTCGTTCTGAGTATCTCTGACTGTGGTGTATGGTGTCGTCCTGAGTATCTTTGAATGTGTTTTCGTTCTGAGTATCTCTGTGTGTGGTGTGTGGTTTCGTTTTGAGTATACAGTTGAAGTCGGAAATTTACATACACCTTAGCCAAATACATTTAAACTCAGTTTTTCACAATTCTTGACATTTAATCCTAGTAAAAATTCCCTGTCTTAGGTCAGTTAGGATCACCACTTTATTTTAAGAATGTGAAATGTCAGAATAATAGTAGAGCGAATTATTTATTTCAGCTTTTATTTCTTTCATCACATTCCCAGTGGGTCAGAAGTTTACATATACTCAATTAGTATTTGGTTGCATTGCCTTTAAATTGTTTAACTTGGGTCAAATATTTCGGGTAGCCTTCCACAAGCTTCCCACAATAAGTTGGGTGAATTTTGGCCCATTCCTCCTGACAGAGATGGTGTAACTGAGTCAGGTTTGTAGGCCTCCTTGCTCGCACACACTTTTTCAGTTCTGTCCACAAATGTTCTATAGGATTGAGCTCAGGGCTTTGTGATGGCCACTCCAACACCTTGACTTTGTTGTCCTTAAGCCATTTTGCCACAACTTTGTAGATGTCACAAAGTAGATGTCCTAACCGACTTGCCAAAACTATAGTTTGTTAACAAGAAATATGTGGAGTGGTTTAAAAACGAGTTTTAATGACTCCAACCTAAGTGTTCCGACTTCAACTGTATCTGTGTGTGGTGTCGTTCTGAGCCAGATAATAACAGAACCGTTAGATGAGTAAATTAGCTATGGCTCTCTCATTGTGCTTCTTGGTATTGTTCCCATAGCTATCATCCAATCAGGACCTTTGAGCCGTTGGTAGTTTAATGATA
This sequence comes from Salvelinus sp. IW2-2015, assembly GCF_002910315.2. NCBI lineage: Eukaryota > Metazoa > Chordata > Actinopteri > Salmoniformes > Salmonidae > Salvelinus > Salvelinus sp. IW2-2015. The sequence goes on from NW_019942625.1 coordinate 448,781, forward strand.
GTTATTACACATTAAAGTCATTATACACAGGGCTCTACTAGTGCTCTACTAACAGTAATACACCTCATATTGTTGTTGTGGTGTGTGTGTGTGTGTGTGTGTGTGTGTGTGTGTGTGTGTGTGTGTGTGTGTGTGTGTGTGTGTGTGTGTGTGTGTGTGTGTGTGTGTGTGTGTGTGTGTGTGTGTGTGTGTGTGGTGGGGTGGGTCGGTGCGCATCTCTATATGTTTATAAGTGCTTACTGCAAATGAGTCCATGGTACATTAGCATGCTGTCATCGCCTTCAGTACAGCAGCAGTGTCTGTCTGCCTGATCGCCCTACTTCCTGTTTCATACACAACAACACAGATTAAAAAAACAAGCACTTCTCCTCCTTATATATGCAGCAAGGGTCAGCCCGCACAACAGGCGTACACTTCAGTTAACCCAACAACAACTGCTCCCCGTGCACCAATGATGTGGACATATTTGTTTGAAGCATTCAGTTGTACAACTGACTAGGTTCATTTCTCTTCCCTATTTCCCTTCCCTACAACGCACGCACGCACGCACGCACGCACGCACACGCGCACGCAGCAAGACACAGCACGCACGCACGCACGCACACACACACACACACACACACACACACACACACACACACACACACACACACACACACACACACACACACACACACCACACACACACACACCACAAACACACACACACATACAGCTTCAGTGGATCAGCGTGTTCCAGCACATGTGACTCAGTGCAGTATAGAGGAAGAAGATATAATATATATCGATAGAGAAGCAGGAGTAGGTTGGGGAGAAGCTGGAGGGAGCTAGGGGAGAAGCAGGAGGGAGCTGGGGAGAAGCTTGAGTGCGCTGGAGAACTTGATGTGCGCTGGGAGAAGCTTGAGTGAGCTAGGGAAGAAGCAGAATGGGGCTGGGGAGAAGAAGAGGGGGCTGAGGAGAAGCAGAAGGGGGCTGGGGAGAAGCTGGAGGGAGCTAGGGAGAAGCAGGATGGGGCTGGGGAGAAGCAGGAGGGGGCTGGCGAGAAGCTGAGGAGCTAGGGAGAAGCAGAATGGGCTGGGGAGAAGAAAGGAGGGGCTGAGGAGAAGCAGAAGGGGTCTGGGGAGAAGCTGGAGGGAGCTAGGGAGAAGCAGGATGGGGCTGGGGAGAAGAAGGAGGGGGCTGGGGAGAAGCTGGAGGGAGCTAGGGAGAAGCAGGAGGGGGCTGGGAGAAGCAGTCATTTTGTGCCTGTATAGGCCTCTAAAGCAATTAGTATCAGCCCAGGCTCTCTGCCTTTTTTCACTCTCTCATCCTTTCTCTCTCCTCTCTTTCTCTCCCCATCTCTCTTTTTCTCCCTCTCCCTCTCTGTCTCCCTCTCCATTTCGTCTCCGTCTCCCTCCCCTTTCTGTCCTTCTCTCCTATCCTTGTGTGTTGTACACACCCAGCTCTGGTGCTGTTATGACAATTGACAGAGTAGAAAGGTCAGCCTTGCCCTACCTCAGACAAATCACCTGGCACTGAGGGGTAGGGCTGTGGTCCTCGGAGGGTAGAGGGGCAGGAGGGGGCAGAGGAACATGCTGTGACCAGACTACCACTCTGACCTCGCTGTTATTCCGCTACCTGGTACTAATTCATCAGCTTCCTGTAACTATTCATCAACTTCAGCTACGGTACTATTCATCAGCTACTCTGGTACTATGATCTAGCTACCTGGACTATTGATCAGCTACCTGTACTATTGATCAGCTATCTGTACATCATCAGCTTCCTGGTACTATTCACAGCTTCCAGGGTACTATTCACTTAGCTAATGTACTATGTCATCAGCCTAGTAATGTTGCATCACTACCTAGTACTATTCATCAGCTTCCTGGTACTATTCATTAGCTTCTCTGGTACTGTTCAATTCAGCTTCCTGGTACTATTCACTAGCATATGGTACTATGCACAGCTACCAGTACATGTCCATCAGCTAACCTCAGTACTATTCATCAGCTTCCTGATACTATTCATCACTTCCTGATACTATCTCACTCCTGGTGCTATTCATCAGCTTACCTAGTACTATTCATCAGCTTCCTGGTACTATTCATCAGCTGCAACTCAGGTACTAATTCATCAGCTACCTAGTACTATTCATCAGCTACCGCTGGTACTATTCATCAGCTACCTGGTACTATTCATCAGCTACCTGGTACTATTCATCAAGCTACCTGGTACTATTCATCAGCTACCTGGTACTATTCAATCCAGCTACACATCGGGTACTATTCATCAGCTACACTGGTACTGTTATCAGCTACCTAAAGTATGTTCATCAGCTCCTGGTACTATTCATCAGCTACCTGGTGCCTATTCATCAAGCTTACCTAGTAATGTTTCATCAGCTACCTCTCATCAGCTAAGTAGTTCATCAGACAATAATACCTTAGTATGTTCATCAGTCTGGTAACTAAATCATCAGCCCTGGTAGCTTATTCCTACCTAGTAAGTTCATCACTACCTGGTACTATTCATCAGCTACCTGGTGCATTCATCAGTCTACCTTAGTAATGTTCATCAGCTCCTGGTACTATATCATCAGGTACCAGCTACCTGGTGCTATTCATCAGCTACCTAGTAGTTCATATTCTTCTGTCACAGCTACCTGTATGATTCATCAGCTCCTGGTACTATCATCAGCTACCTGTTATCATTCATCATCTACCCTGGTCTATTCATCATCTACCTGTGCTATATTCATCAGCTTACCTTGGTGCTATTCATCAGCTACCTCGGTACTATTCATCAAGACTACCTGGTGCTATTCATCAGCTACTGGTACTATTCATCAGCTACCTGTGTATTTCATCAGCTATCCATGGTCTATTCATCAGCTACCTGGTACTATTATCATCTACATGGCTCATGTCTATGTTCATCACGTGCTATATCTCTACACTGTACTACTATGCATCAGCTACCTGGTGCTATTCATTCATTGCAGCTACCTGATCATGCTACCTGAAGTAACTGGTTCATCAGCTACGCTCACTAGTCTGTGAATGTACTATTCTCAGCTACTGTCTATCCGGTGACCAACAGCTCACACCATTTTGTTACTTTTCCTATGTAAAAGTACTTCCTTCCCTTTCCCCTTTGTCTACCGGAATTCACTGGAGATTTTCTGGCTGTGTGGTATTTTAGAAGAAAAAAAAGTATACTCAATTGTGAGAATGTTCCATTGCTCAGTTCAGCAGCAGCACAAAGGAGCATTGAGGACTGTTCTTAATTAGCCAGGGTTTTGTTGCCCAGTTTCTTTAGGCAAATACCACAGTGAAAGGGCCAACCAAATGAAAACATTCTCCCCTAAATCAACAGCCATGTTGTCATTCAGATGTCCAGTGATAAAAAGAAAATCTAGTCTTCACAAACAGTGGTGTTTTATTACGTTAGCTGGCTATACTCCTCTAATGATGTAAACAAGCTCCCCCTACCAGAATGAATAGGATACTGCTGTGATCACCATAGATGGAGGGGAAACAATGGAAGTATTTTGACAAGGGGTATCGAAGTTCAATGACATCATTGAGAGAGAGACACAGCAGATGAGACAACACACCGACCAGGAGAACACAGACATACAATAGAAGAGAGACACATACACAGACAGACGGAGAGACACACAGAGACACACACAGTGACACACATAGAGAGACACACACACAGAGAGCCACACAGAGAGACAGAAGACACACAAGCAGACACACAGAGAGACTCAGAGAGACACAGAAGAGATGAAGGTGTGAGGGTGATGAAGAGGATGTTCATCTGATTGATATCTATATTCTTGGATCATCAAATGCTGATCTAAAGCAAACCTTTATACCTTCTCATTTAGTGTGACTCACAACAGCGCTAATGCCTCTCAATAACACCCCACAGTTGAAAACAAATTGAGGGTATACACTCACTGTCTGTCTGTTGAATGATGTGGTGTATCTCTATAGCTGCAGGCAATGAGCCAGTAAAGTCAATAGAATGCATCATTCTCTTTGTCTTTTGAATATTGTTGAATCCTTAAAACATTCATGAAAATCTTGCCTTGAGCTGTGTTGCATTCCTCTTGATACAGAAAAGCACTTGATACTGTCTGCCATTTTAGCTATTTGATCATCACCAGCACAGCTCCTCCAGCCCTCCTTTCTCCTTAGCGATAACCACCCCCTGCGGTTTCCACACAAGTACATGCACACACACACACACACACACACACACACACACACACACACACACACACACCACACACACACACACAACACACACACACACACACCACACACACACACACACCACAACACACACACACACACACACACACACACACACACACCACACACACACACACACAACACACAAACAACCCCTAAATGAATGCCAAAGTCGCCTCATAAGCATGAAAAATCCCAGCAGCATTTAAACAGTTTGCCAGAGTACAAACTAGCAGCCATGCCAGCTGTGTTGCCTAGCAACCCGGGAATGGGGAAGAAGGATGAAGCTGCCCAAATCTCCTGTGGAGAGGGAAACAGCAGTAAGAGAAGCATTGACAGATGAGTCTACCATCTGAATGCACTAATAGCCTTGAAGATCACTGGCTGCTTATCACATTAATCTTACACACATCAAATGGTCACCATGCAATAACCATCCTCTAGCCTAAGTGGCCTTGCCTCGATTTCCAGTACTATATGTCTTGGTGGTACCTGGACAGGTTGTGTGGTGGGCCTGTCTGTGTCTTGGTTGGTAGCCTGGACAGGGTTTGCTGTGGTGGTACCTAGGACAGGTGGAGGTCTGTCGGACGCGTCTGTTGTCGTGTGGCTGCTGTCTCTAGCTGGACAGTTGTGGTGTGGGCCTGTCTGTTCTTGGTGGTAGTCCTGACAGAAAGGGGTGGTTGTTGTTTGTGGTGGTGTTGGCGCCTGTCTGCTTGTGCGTGAGTGTTAGCGCTTGGACAGGGTTGTGGTGGTGTGCTGCTGTGTCTGGTGGTAGCACAGTGGTTGCGTCTGTGTCTTGTGGTAGCCTGGACAGGGTGTGGTGGCTGGTCTGTGGTACGGACAGGTTGGCAAAAGCTTTACTACTCTGTGCCAAGGGGGTTTATTTGTATACCGCTCAAGCACTCTTTAACTTGTCGACTAATCAGCATTTTGGCTGACTATCAGCATGGTGTGCTACATCACAGTGCGGGCTAACATCACATGTGGCTCTATCGCTCATATTTTCAGGACTATAGAAATACAGTAGCATGACAGGTCCTCTCCATAGGCACCCTTCATTCTGCATGTGGAATTGATTTCCCACTGAATCTGTCATCGGAGATTGAAAACTTCAATGTTAATTTGTTTGTTTACAGATGTGTGTTGTCTGTGTATGGTATGAATACATTGGGGAGAGGGGGGGTGACAAATCTCTCATATATTAAAAGCTGTCACCTGTCCTGTGCTTCAATCAGTGTCAAGGTGTCATGATGTAAGGTTTAAATCATCAATAGTAGTAGGGTCTCCTAAACCGCTCTCTTCATACTCTAGTAGGTCTCTAATACCGTCTCTGCTACTGTAGTAGGTCTCTAAGACCGTCTGACTGTAGTAGTCTCTAAGACCGTCTCTGCTACTGTAGTAGATCTCTAAAACCCTCTCTGCTACTCTAATAGGCTCTAAACATAATATACTAATTGTAGTTAGTCTCTAAAGCCCTCTATTCTCGTGTAGTAGTCTCTAAAACCTCTCTATTCTACTGTGAGTGGCTCTAAAACCTCTTCTGACTACTACTAGTCTTCTAAACCACTATTCTTACTGATGTTGTCTCTTAAAACTCTCTACTACTAATTTAGTAGGTCTCGTAAAATCCTCTCTGCTACTCTAATAGTCTCTAAACCATCTATTCTACTGTAGTATGGTCTCTAAAACTCTCTATTCTACATGTAGTTTGAGTCTCTTAAAATCCTTCTCTGCTACTCGAAATAGTCTCTAAAAAAGCATATATTCTACTGTAGTAGGTCTCTAAAAGCCCTCTATTCTACTGTAGTCAGATCTCTAAAACCTTCTCTGCTACTCTAATAGTCTCTAGAAACCATATATATCTACTGTAGTAGTCTCCTAAAGCCCTCTATTCTACTGGAGTAGTCTAAACCCTCTCTTGCTACTCTAATAGTCTCTAAAACCAATATCTACCTGTAGTAGTCTCTAAGCCCTCATTCACTGTATAGTCTCTAAAACCTCTCTTGCTACTCTAATAGAGTCCCTAAAACCATCTTTCATCTGCTACCGTAGTCTCTAAAGCCTACTTTATTCTACTGTAGTAGTCTCTAAACCATCATATTTCTACTGATATATTAGTCTCTAAAACCCTCAAATCGACTCTACGTAGTAGGAAACCTACCTATAAAACCATCGATTCTACTGTAGTAAGTCTAAACCCTCCGGCTACTCTAATGTCTCTAACAACATTCTACTGTAGAATCTCTAAAACCCTTGTTACTCTAATAGGTCTCTAAAACTCTCATTCTACTGTAGTAGATCTCTAAAAACCCTCTCTGCTACTCTAATAGGTCTCTAAACCATCTATTCCACTGTAGTAGGTCTCTAGAAGCCCTCTATGTTACTCGTAGTGTCTCTAAAACCATTTTTACCTTGTATAGTCTCTAAAACCCATCTATCTAAACTACTACGTAATCTTCTAAAACCCTCTCTGCTACTCTAATAGGTCTCTATAACCATCTATTCTACCCTGATAGTCTCTAAAAACGCCTCTCTGCTTACTAGTATTCTCTAAAACCCTCTTCTGTTAATATGTAGGTCTCTAAAACCCTCTCTGTCTAAATTGTAGGTCTCTAAACCCTCTCTGCTACTGTAGGGTCTCTAAACCCTCTTGCTAATCTGGAGTCTCTAAGACCGTCTCTGTTATTGTAGTGGTCTCTAAAACTCTCTATTCTACTGTAGTAGTCTCTAAAACCCTTCTCACTCTAATATGTCTCTAAAACCATCTATTCTAATGTAGTGGTCTCTAAAACCTCTCTGCTACTCTAATAGGTCTCTAAAACCATCTATTCTACTGTAGTTGTCTCTAAAACTCTCTATTCTACTGTAGTATGTCTCTAAAATCCTCTCTGCTACTCTAATAGTCTCTAAAACCATCTATTCTACTTAGTAGGTCTCTAAAAGCCTCCATTCTACTGTAGTAGGTCTCTAAAACCATCTATTCTACTAGTAGGTCTCTAAAACCCTCTCTACTCTAATATGTCCTAAAACCATCTATTCTACTAGTAGTCTCTAAAACCCTCTTGCTACTCTAAATAGTCTCTAAAACCATCTATTCTACTTAGTAGATCTCTAAAACCCTCTCTGTTACTCTAATAGGTCTCTAAACCATCTATTCTACTGTAGTAGGTCTCTAAAACCATCTATTCTACTATATAGAACTCGAAAACCATCTATTCTACTCTGGTAGTCTCTAAAACTCTCTTTGCTACTGTAGTAGGCTCTAAAACCCTCTCTGTTAATATGGTAGGTCTCTAAAACCCTCTCTGTTAATTTGGTAGGTCTCTAAAACCCTCTCTGCTAATCTGTAGTTCTCTAAAAACCCTCTCTGCTACTGTAGTAGTATCTAAAACCCTCTCTGCTAATCTGTAGGTCTCTAAAAACCTCTCTTTAATTGGTAGGTCTCTAAAACTCTCTCTGCTACTTAGTAGTCTCTAAAACCCTCTCTGCTAGTAATCTGGTAGGTCTCTAAAACCCTCTCTGTTAATATGGTAGGTCTCTAAAACCCTCTCTGCTACTGTAGTAGTCGACCTAAACCTCTTTGCCCTCTCTAGTAGGCTCTAAAACCCTCTTTGCCTCTCTAGTAGGTCTCTAAAACCCTCTTTGCCTCTCTAGTAGTCTCTAAAACCCTCTTTGCCTCTCTAGTTGGTCTCTAAAAACCCTCTTTGCCTCTCTAGTTTGGTCTCTAAAACCCTCTTTCCTCTCTAGTAGTCTCTAAAACCCTTTGCCTCTCTAGTACGTCTCTAAAACCTCTTTGCCTCTCTAGTTGGTCTCCTAAACCCTCTTTGCCTCTATAGAGTCTCTAAAACCCTCTTTGCCTCTCTAGTGTCTCTAAAACCCTCTTTGCCTCTCTAGTAGGTCTCTTAAAAAAACCCCTCTTTGCCTCTCTAGTAGGTCTCTAAAACCCTCTTTGCCTCTCTAGTTGGTCTCTAAAACCCTCTTTGCCTCTCTAGTTGGTCTCTAAAACCCTATTTGCCTCTCTAGTAGGTCTCTAAAACCCTCTTTGACTCTCTAGTAGGTCTCTAAAACCCTCTTTGCCTCGCTAGTTGGTCTCTAAAACCCTCTCTGTTAATATGGTAGGTCTCTAAAACCCTCTTTGCCTCTCTAGTAGGTCTCTAAAACCCTCTCTGTTAATATGGTAGGTCTCTAAAACCCTCTCTGTTAATATGGTAGGTCTCTAAAACCCTCTCTGTTAATATGGTTGGTCTCTAAAACCCCATTTTGCCTCTCTAGTTGGTCTCTAAAAACCCATCCTTAGAAATCACACAGTTGTTTTTTCCTCCAACCAGCATTGATCGAGCGGTTTACGCCTCACTGATCTCTTTAATCATTCACATTCCTCCATTCAAAGAGAAGGGGGGATGAACAGACGAAGAGGAAAGTGCATGTTTGAGTGCCTATCTGTAGTCATCATGATGAGGCTGATTTCTTTCATCCTGGGCCGGGATTCATCCCTCCTGTTATTCTTCCTCCAGTTTGGGGCTATTTGTGCTGATCTCTCAGTGGTCCAGAGACATGGGTATCACTATCCATCACATACTGCATGTTCTGTTCTGTACAGAAACTAACAGGACTGTGTTGTGTTACTGTTTTCACAGGCAGCTGAGAAGCCCAAGCCCAGAAGTACACCTCTCAGGTAAGTGGCAGATCATGTTGAACTGGCAGCATTGTGTGGAAGTGTCTCTGTAATGCATAATATTGCAATGCATGGTATTGGATTGTATTACATCCTGTTCTTTGCGTAAGGGGTTGCAAATGATCAGTTCTGCACACAGATATGTAATCAGTAACTGTTTATATCACACTTCTTCAGATCATTGCTCTGTATAGTTTAATTACATGTATCTTTCTCCGGTGTGTTGTAATTGTAGAGACATGATTTAGAGTGTGAAGATGAGGTTTATCGTCAGCATATTGAAATGACTACACTGTAGAATTTAACAGAGAGGGAGAAAACAGGCTAAGTATAGAAATGTATAATTGCTTGCCGTATACACACACACAACCACGAGGTGTGATCCAGTGGCTGTTCTTCATGAATAATAATCGTGTAGAAAAGTAGCACAGAGGATGTACTAAATTTAAATACTGCTAGCATTTTATTTGATCGGTTTAGATATTATATGACCCGCAGGCCTGAAGCAGTTTTTCTCCCCTGTGTGGAGCAGAGCAGAGCTGCGCGGGTTGACACCTTGTCTGGGCTCCCCAGTCTGGGTGCATTAATATGCATAGAGCAGGAGAAGTATGGGTGTTCTATCATCTCTAATCATGGGAGTATTATGGCTGCTGTGTGAATGGGCTCATTAAGGAAGACAGCGTGAAACATGGCCTCCAGCTCTTTCTCAGAAAGTGACTCTGGGACTGGAGATGCTGCGAGCACTCCCCCGGCCATGCCGCCCCTGGAACACCACACACACACATACACGCACACACACACACACACGCACACAGCCGCGCATACTCACACACAGACACACACGCTCGCGCACCTACAGTGCCTTCAGAAATTATTCATACCTCTTTAATTATTCCAAAAAATTTTGTGTTACAGACGGATTTCAAAATGGATTAAATATTATTTATTTTCACCCATCTACACACAATACCCCATATTGACAAAGTGAAAACATGTTTTTTGAAATTTTAGCAAATTTATTGGAATATTAAATACAGAAAAAGAATCTACATAAGAATCTACATAAGTATTCACACACCTGAATCAATACATGTTAGAATCCCCTTTGGCAGCAATTACAGCTGTGAGTCTCTAAGAGCTTTGCACACCTGGATTGTACAATATTTGCAAATGTTTCTTTTTTAATTCTATAAGCTCTGTCAAGTTTGTTGTTGATCCTTGCTAGATAGCCATTTTTCAAGTCTTGCCATAGATTTTTAAGCCAATTTAAGTAAAAACTGTAACTAGGCCTGTCAGGAACATTCAATGTTGTCTTGGTAAGCAACTCCAGTGTATATTTGGCTTTCAGTTTTTGGTTATTGTCCTGCTGAAAGGTGAATTTATCTCCCAGTGTCTGTTGGAACCAGGTTTTCCTCTAGGATTTTGCCTGTGGTTAGCTCCATTCCATTTATTTTTTATCCTGAAAAACTCCCCAGTCCTTAATGATTACAATCATACCCATAACATGATGCAGCCACCACCATGTTTGAAAATATGAAGACTGGTATTCATTTTTTTGCAGTTTTACTTTAGTCCCTTATTGCAAACAGGATGCATGTTTTGAAAAAGTTTTATTCTGTACAGGCTACCTTCTTAACACTCTGTCATTTATGTTAGTATTGTGGAGTATCTACAATGTTGTTGATCCATCCTCAGTTTTGTCCTATCACAGCCATTAAACTCTGTAACTGTTTTAAAGTTACCATTGGCCTCATGGTGAAATTCCTGAGCAGTTTCCTTCCTCTCCAGTAACTGAGTAACTGAGTTTTACCCATCTACCAATAGGTGCCCTTCTTTGCGAGGCATTGGAAAACCTCCCTGGTCTTTGTGGTTGAATCTGTGTTTGAAATTCACTGCTCGACTGAGGGACCTAATAGATAATTGTATGTGTGGGGTACAGAGATGCGGTAGTCATTTAAATATGATGTTAAATACTATTAATGCACACAGAGTGAGTCCATGCAAATGATTATGTGACTTGTTAAGCACATTTTTACTCCTGTACTTATTTAGGCTTACACACACACACACACATACAGTTGAAGTCAGAAGTTTACATACACCTTAGCCAAATACATTTAAACTCAGTTTTTCACAACTCCTGACATTTAATGCTCGTAAAAATTCCCTGTCTTAGGTCAGTTAGGATCACCACTTTATTTTAAGAATGTGAAATGTCAGACAAATAGTAGAGAGAATGATTTATGTCAGCTTTTATTTCTTTCACTAACATTCCCAGTGGGTCAAAAGTTTACATACACTCAATTAGTATTTGGTAGCATTGCCTTTAAATTGTTTAACTTGGGTCAAACATAATTTCAGGTAGCCTTCCACAAGCTTCCCACAATAAGTTGGGTACATTTTGGCCCATTCCTCTGACAGAGCTGGTGTAACTGAGTCAGGTTTGGAGGCCTCCTTGCTCGCACACGCTTTTTCAGTTCTGCCCACAAATGTTCTATAGGATTGAGGTCAGGGCTTTGTGATGGCCACTCCAATACCTTGACTTTGTTGTCCTTAAGCCATTTTGCCACAACTTTGGAAGRATGCTTGGGGTCAATGTCCATTTGGAAGACCCATTTGCGACAAGCTTTAACTTCCTGACTCTCGTCTTAATATGTTGCTTCACTATATCCACGTAATTTTCTATCCTTATGTTGCCATTTATTTTGTGAAGTGCACTAGTCCCTCCTGCAGCAAAGCAACCCCACAATATGATGCTGCCACCCCCGTGCTTCACGGTTGGGATGGTGTTCTTCGGCTTGCAAGCCTCCCCCTTTTTCCTCCAAACATAACGATGGTCATTATGGCATTATGTGCAGTTGGAAACCGTAGTCTGGCTTTTTTATGGCGGTTTTGGAGCAGTGGCTTCTTCCTTGCTGAGCGGCCTTTCAGGTTATGTCGATATAGAACTCGTTGTACTGTGGATATAGATACTTTTGTACCTGTTTCCTCCAGCATCTTCACTTTTGTACCTGATTCCTCCAGCATCTTCACAAGGTCCTTTGCTGTTGTTCTGGGATTGATTTGCACTTTTCGCACCAAGGTGCGTTCATCTCTAGGAGACAGAACGCGTCTCCTTCCTGAGCGGTGTGACGGCTGCGTGGTCCCATGGTGTTTATACTTGCGTACTATTGTTTGTACAGATGAACGTGGTACCTTCAAGCATTTGGAAATTGCTCCCAAGGATGAACCAGACTTGTGGAGGTCTACAATTTTAAATACATCCYCAGGTACACCTCCAATTTTCTCAAATTATGTCAATTAGCCTATCAGAAGCTTCTAAAGCCATGACATCATTTTCTGGAATTCTCCAAGCTGTTTAAAGGCACAGTCAACTTAGTGTATGTAAACTTCTGACCCACAATAAATGTGATACAGTGAATTATAAGTGAAATAATCTGTCTGTAAGCATTTTTTGGAAAAATTACTTGTGTAACTACTGTATATATACATCCACAGAGGAGAGCTTACCATACCTCGGACAGCCCCCTCGTAGTACTCCGCCTCCCCTCCCGAATGTCAATGAGTGGCCGCTTGAGCGCCAGGTCTTGAACCTAATCAAAGATCTCTGGAGGAGACCTGAAAATAGCTGAGTCAGCGACGGCCTCCCATGCAACCTGACAGACCTTTGATAGGATCTACAGAGAAGATTGAGAGAAACTCTCCAAATACAGGTGTGGAGAGCTTGTAGGGCAGTCATATCGCCAAGTAAGACTTCTAAGCTGTAATCACTGCACAAATTGTGCGTTCAAAGAAGTAGGCTGAAGTAAAGGGTCTGGAAAGTATGTATCTGATACTTTAAGTTGTGATGTTTTTTGTGTTGTTTGCAAGAACAAGCTTTTGCTTTGGTCATTATTGGGTTCAGTGGTGTGTGAGATAAGGGGAAAAAATAAGGCTGTAACTAAAAAATGGTGGTTTGAATATTATCCAAATGCACTCGTGATACTATCCAGCAGCTACTAACCACAACTCCTAACTACTCGTATAGGAACAACCTAGCACTACACACAACCCCAAACACTACATACAAACCCATTACTACACACAACCCATAACACTGACACACAACTCCTAGCACTAGACACACAACCAATCTACACACAGGCCTCCTAATACTAACACAACCCTAACACTATAACACACAAACCTAACACTACACACAACTCCTAGCACTTACAACAACCCAATACTACATCACAGCCTCATACTAACACAACCCCTAACACTACACACAGCCCCTAGCACTACACACATCACCTAACACTACACACAACCCCTAATACTACACACAACTCTAACACTACACACAACCTCATAGCACTACACACAGCCCCTAGCACTACACACAACCCCTAATACTACATACAACCCCTAATACTACACACAACTCATAATACTACACACAACTCCTAATACTACACACAAGCCCTAACACTACACACACACCCTAATACTACGCACAACTCCTAATACTACACACAACTTGTAATACTACACACAACCCCAATACTACACACAACCCTTAATAATACACACAACCCCTAACATTACAAACAACCCCTAACACTACACACAACCTCTAGCACTACACACAACCCCTAATACTACACACAACCTTTAACACTTCATACACACCCTAATTCTACACACAACCTCTAGCACTACACGCTACCCACAAACCCCTAACATTACAAACAACCCCTAACCTACTTACAACCTCTAGCACTACACACAACCCTAATACTACACACAACCTTTTAACACTTCATCACAACCTATTCTACTCACAACCCCATAACATTACACACAACCCCTAATACTACACACAAACCTAGCACGACACACAGCTCCTAATACTACACACAACCCCTAACACTACACACAACTCGTATATCTACACACAACCTTAATTACTACACACAACACATAACATTACACACAACCCCTAATTCTACACACAACCATAACACTACACACTGCCCCTCGCAATACACAAAACTAACACTACACACAACCCCTGACGCTACACACAACCACTACATGCAGCCCCTCATCACCAAACCGCCCCTTACTTATAAGAGCTCTCAGGGTACAGATACTCATTCTGCTCCAAATCCATTATCCAACAGACCTTCCATCCCCTGAGTTGTGCACACAGTTCAAATTCTACAGTACCATTCATGTGTGTAATGCGTGTATACACCCAGGCTCCCACCAAGAGGAACAATATTATTGAATGCATTCACTGATTAATTATACAAGTTTAGGCTATTTAAAGAGGTGATCATTGCTAGATTTTCCTCAGCCAAATCACAGTATATTATAGTGATGGTGGTGGTTTGGTTACAGCCTGGAAGAGCTGATGAACATTGATTTGGGGTGCAGCTCTGATGCAGAGGTCACCTGCTGGGAGGAAAATATATTGACTTCTTTATACATACTGTTTTGTCCCTCTTCTCTTTAATTCTCTTCTCCATTTTAATATGGACACCATTTTGTGAATTGATCACCCCCCATCTGCTTCAGAGTTTGTTCTGTTAGGTGACCTAAACTGGGATTTGCTTAACACCCCGGCAGTCCTAAATCTAAGCTAGATGCCCTCAATCTCACACAAATCATAAGGAACCCACCAGGTACAACCCTAAATCGGTAAACATGGGCACCCTCATAGACATTATCCTGACCAACTTGCCCTCCAAATACACCTCTGCCTTCTTCAATCAGATCTCAGCGATCACTGCCTCATTGCCTGTATCCGCTACGGGTCCGCAGTCAAACGACCACCCCTCATCACTGTCAAACGCTCCCTAAAAACCTCTGCGAGCAGGCCTTTCTAATTGACCTGGCCCGGGTATCCTGGAAGGATATTGACCTCATCCCGTCAGTTGAGGATGCCTGGTCATTCTTTAAAAGTAACTTCCTCACATCTTAGATAAGCATGCCCCGTTCAAAAAATGCAGAACTAAGAACAGATATAGCCCTTGTTTACTCCAGACCTGACTGCCCTCGCCAGCACAAACACTTCCTGTGGCGGACTGCAATAGCATCGAATAGTCCCGCGATATGCAACAGTTCAGGGAAGTCAGGAACCAATACACGCAGTCAGTCAGGAAAGCAAAGGCTAGCTTTTTCAAGCAGAAATTTGCATCCTGTAGCTCTAACTCCAAAAAGTTCTGGACACTGTAAAGTCCATGGAGAACAAGAGCACCTCCTCCCAGCTCCCACTGCACTGAGGCTAGGTAACATGGTCCACCGATAAATCCATGATAATCGAAAACTTCAACAAGCATTTCTCAACGGCTGGCATGCCTTCCACCTGGCTACTCCAACCTCGGCCAACAGCTCCGCCCCCTCCCGCGCTACTCGCCAAGCGTCCCCAGCTTCTCCTTTACCCAAATCCAGATAGCAGATGTTCTGAAAGAGCTGCAAAACTGGACCCATACAAATCAGCTGGGCTTGACAATCTAGACCCTCTATTTCAGAAACTATCCGCCGCCATTGTCGCAACCCCTATTACCAGCCTGTTCAACCTCTCTTTCATATCGTCTGAGATCCCAAGGATTGGAAAGCTGCCGTGGTCATCCCCCTCTTCAAAGGGGAGCACCCTGGACCCAAACTGTTACAGACCTATATCCATCCTGCCCTGCCTATCTAAGGTCTTCGAAAGCCAAGTTAATAAACACATCACTGACCATCTCGAATCCCACCGTACCTTCTCGCTGTGCAATCCGGTTTCCGAGCCGGTAACGGGTGCACCTCAGCCACGCTCAAGGTACTAAATGAATATATCATAACCGCCATCGATAAAAGACAGTACTGTGCAGCTGTCTTCATCGACTGGCCAAGGCTTTCGACTCTGTCAATCACCATATTCTTATCGCAGCTCAGTAGCCTCGGTTTTTCTGATGACTGCCTTGCCTGGTTCACCAACTCTTTGCAGACAGAGTTCAGTGTGGCAAATCGGAGGGCATGTTGTCCGGTCCTCTGGCAGTCTCTATGGGGTACCACAGGGTTCAATTCTCGGGCCGACTCTCTGTATATATCAATGATGTTGCTGCTGGCGGGCGAATCCCTGATCCACCTCTGGCCCTTCCTTGGACACTGCTATCTAACCTCCAACGAGCTTCATTGCCATACAACACTCCTTCCGTGGCCTCCAACTGCTCTTGAACGCTAGTAAAACCAAATGCATGCTTTTCAACCGTTCGCTGCCTGCACCCGCCCGCCCGACTAGCATACCACCTGGACGGTTCCGACTTAGAATATTGTGGACATCTATAAATACCTAGGTGTCTGGCTAGACTGTAAACTCTCCTTCCAGACTCATATTAACATCTCCAATCCAAAATCAAATCAAGAATCGGCTTTCTATTTCGAACAAAGCCTCCTTCCCTCACGCCGCCAAACTTACCCTAGTAAAACTGAATATCCTACCGATCCTCGACTTCGGCGATGTCATCTACAAAATAGCTTCCAATACTCTACTCAGCAAACTAGAGTGGTGTTTATCATAGTGCCATCCGTTTTGTTACTAAAACACATTATACCAACCCACCACTGCGACCTGTATGCTCTAGTCGGCTGGCTCGCTACATATTCGTCGCCAGACCCACTGGCTCCAGGTCATCTATAAGTCCATGCTAGGTAAAGCTCGCCTTATCTCAGTTCACTGGTCACGATAACAACACCACCCGTAGCACGCGCTCCAGCAGGTATATCTCACTGATCATCCAAAAGCCAACACCTCATTTGGCCGCCTTTCCTTCCAGTTCTGCTGCTGCTGTGACTGTAACGGATTGCAAAAATCGCTGAAGTTGGAGACTTTTATTTCCCTCACCAACTTTAACATCTGTATCTGAGCAGCTAACCGATCGCTGCAGCTGTACATAGTCCATCTGTAACACGCCCACCAATTTACCTACCTCATCCCTTACTGTTTTTATTTATTTACTTTTCTGCTCTTTTGCACACCAGTATCTCTACTTGCACATGATATCTGAAGT
>NW_019942625.1:466809-472987 GCF_002910315.2 Salvelinus sp. IW2-2015
ACTCCAATACCTTGACTTTGTTGTCCTTAAGCCATTTTGCCACAACTTTGGAAGTATGCTTGGGTCAATGTCCATTTGGAAGACCCATTTGCGACAAGCTTTAACTTCCTGACTCTCGTCTTAATATGTTGCTTCACTATATCCACGTAATTTTCTATCCTTATGTTGCCATTTATTTTGTGAAGTGCACTAGTCCCTCCTGCAGCAAAGCAACCCCACAAATATGATGCTGCCACCCCCGTGCTTCACGGTTGGATGGTGTTCTTCGGCTTGCAAGCCTCCCCCTTTTTCCTCCAAACATAACGATGGTCATTATGGCATTTATGTGCAGTTGGAAACCGTAGTCTGGCTTTTTTATGCGGTTTTGGAGCAGTGGCTTCTTCCTTGCTGAGCGGCCTTTTCAGTTATGTCGATATAGAACTCGTTGTACTGTGGATATAGATACTTTTGTACCTGTTTCCTCCAGCATCTTCACTTTTGTACCTGATTCCTCCAGCATCTTCACAAGGTCCTTTGCTGTTGTTCTGGGATTGATTTGCACTTTTCGCACCAAGGTGCGTTCATCTCTAGGAGACAGAACGCGTCTCCTTCCTGAGCGGTGTGACGGCTGCGTGGTCCCATGGTGTTTATACTTGCGTTACTATTGTTTGTACAGATGAACGGGGTACCTTCAAGCATTTGGAAATTGCTCCCAAGGATGAAACCAGACTTGTGGAGGTCTACAATTTTAAATACATCCGCAGTACACCTCCAATTTTCTCAAATTATGTCAATTAGCCTATCAGAAGCTTCTAAAGCCATACATCATTTTCTGGAATTCTCAAGCTGTTTAAAGGCACAGTCAACTTAGTGTATGTAAACTTCTGACCCACAATAAATGTGATACAGTGAATTATAAGTGAAATAATCTGTCTGTAAGCAATTTTTGGAAAAAATTACTTGTGTAACTAACTGTATATACATACACAGAGGAGAGCTACCCACTACCTCGGACAGCCCCCTAGTAGTACCCCCCCCCCCCTCCCGAATGTCATTGAGTGGCCCAGCTTGAGCCCGGTCTTGAACCTAATCAAACATCTCGTAGAGACCTGAAAATAGCTGAGCAGCGACGCTCCCCATCCAACCTGACAGACCTTGATAGATCTACAGAGAAGATTGAGAGAAACTCCCCAAATACAGGTGTGCCAAGCTTGTAGCGTCATACCCAAGAAGACTCTAAGCTGTAATCACTGCCAAATGTGCTTCAACAAAGTACTAAGTAAAGGGTCTGGAAACGTATGTAAATCTGATATTTAAGTTGTATGTTTTTGTTTGTTGCAAGAACAGCTTTTGCTTGTCATTATGGGTTAGTGTGTGTAGATAAGGGGAAAAAATAAGGCTGTAACGTAAAAAATGTGGTTCGAATACTTTCCAAATGCACTGTATACTATCCAGCACACTACACACAACCCTAATACTATACACAACACCTAACACTACACACAACCCCAAACACTACATACAACCCCATAACACTACACACAACCCCATAACACTACACACAACTCCTAGCACTACACACAACCCCAATACTACACACAGCCCCTAATATACACACAACCCCTAACACTACACACAACACCTAACACTACACACAACTCCTAGCACTACACACAACCCCAATACTACACACAGCCCCTAATACTACACACAACCCCTAACACTACACACAGCCCCTAGCACTACACACATCACCTAACACTACAACCAACCCCATAACTACACACAACTCTAACACTACACACAACCTCATAGCACTAACACAGCCCCTAGCACTACACACAACCCCTAATACTACATACAACCCCTAATACTACACACAACTCATAATACTACACACAACTCCTAATACTACACACAAGCCCTAACACTACACACACACCCTAATACTACGCACAACTCCTAATACTACACACAACTTGTAATACTACACACAACCCAATACTACACACAACCCTTAATAATACACACAACCCCTAACATTACAAACAACCCTAACACTACACACAACCTCTAGCACTCACAACAAACCCCTAATACTACAACACAACCTTTAACACTTCATACACACCCAATTCTACACACAACCTCTAGCACTACACACAACCCCTAACATTACAAACAACCCTAACACTACTTACAACCTCTAGCACTACACACAACCCTAATACTACACACAACTTTAACACTTCATACACACCCTAATTCTACACACAAACCTCTAAGCACTACACACAACCCCTAACATTACAAACAAACCCCTAACACTACTTACAACCTCTAGCACTACACACAACCCCTAATACTACACACAACCTTTAACACTTCATACACACCCTAATTCTACACACAACCCCATAACATTACACACAACCCCTAATACTACACACAAACCCTAGCACGACACACAGCTCCTAATACTACACACAACCCCTAACACTACACACAACTCGTAATACTACACACAACCCTTAATACTACACACAACCCCATAACATTACACACAACCCCTAATTCTACACACAACCCCATAACACTACACACTGCCCCTCGCAATACACACAACAACTAACACTACACACAACCCCTGACGCTACACACAACCACTACATGCAGCCCCTCATCACCAAACCGCCCCTTACCTTATAAGAGCTCTCAGGGTACAGATACTCATTCTGCTCCCAAATCCATTATCCAACAGACCTTCCATCCCCCTGAGTTGTGCACACAGTTCAAATTCTACAGTACCATTCATGTGTGTAATGCGTGTATACACCCAGGCTCCCACCAAGAGGAACAATATTATTGAATGCATTCACTGATTAATTATACAAGTTTAGGCTATTTAAAGAGGTGATCATTGCTAGATTTTCCTCAGCCAAATCACAGTATATTATAGTGATGGTGGTGGTTTGGTTACAGCCTGGAAGAGCTGATGAACATTGATTTGTGGTGCAGCTCTGATGCAGAGGTCACCTGCTGGGAGGAAAATATATTGACTTCTTTATACATACTGTTTTGTCCCTCTTCTCTTTAATTCTCTTCTCCATTTTAATATGGACACCATTTGTGAATTGATCACCCCCCATCTAGCTTCAGAGTTTGTTCTGTTAGGTGACCTAAACTGGGATTTGCTTAACACCCCGGCAGTCCTACAATCTAAGCTAGATGCCCTCAATCTCACACAAATCATCAAGGAACCCACCAGGTACAACCCTAAATCGGTAAACATGGGCACCCTCATAGACATTATCCTGACCAACTTGCCCTCCAAATACACCTCTGCTTTCTTCAATCAAGATCTCAGCGATCACTGCCTCATTGCCTGTATCCGCCACGGGTCCGCGGTCAAACGACCACCCCTCATCACTGTCAAACGCTCCCTAAAACACTTCTGCGAGCAGGCCTTTCTAATCGACCTGGCCCGGGTACCCTGGAAGGATATTGACCTCATCCCGTCAGTTGAGGATGCCTGGTCATTCTTTAAAAGTAACTTCCTCACCATCTTAGATAAGCATGCCCCGTTCAAAAAATGCAGAACTAAGAACAGATATAGCCCTTGGTTTACTCCAGACCTGACTGCCCTCGACCAGCACAAACACTTCCTGTGGCGGACTGCAATAGCATCGAATAGTCCCCGCGATATGCAACAGTTCAGGGAAGTCAGGAACCAATACACGCAGTCAGTCAGGAAAGCAAAGGCTAGCTTTTTCAAGCAGAAATTTGCATCCTGTAGCTCTAACTCCAAAAAGTTCTGGGACACTGTAAAGTCCATGGAGAACAAGAGCACCTCCTCCCAGCTGCCCACTGCACTGAGGCTAGGTAACATGGTCACCACCGATAAATCCATGATAATCGAAAACTTCAACAAGCATTTCTCAACGGCTGGCCATGCCTTCCACCTGGCTACTCCAACCTCGGCCAACAGCTCCGCCCCCCTCCCGCAGCTACTCGCCCAAGCGTCCCCAGCTTCTCCTTTACCCAAATCCAGATAGCAGATGTTCTGAAAGAGCTGCAAAACCTGGACCCATACAAATCAGCTGGGCTTGACAATCTAGACCCTCTATTTCAGAAACTATCCGCCGCCATTGTCGCAACCCCTATTACCAGCCTGTTCAACCTCTCTTTCATATCGTCTGAGATCCCCAAGGATTGGAAAGCTGCCGTGGTCATCCCCCTCTTCAAAGGGGGAGACACCCTGGACCCAAACTGTTACAGACCTATATCCATCCTGCCCTGCCTATCTAAGGTCTTCGAAAGCCAAGTTAATAAACACATCACTGACCATCTCGAATCCCACCGTACCTTCTCCGCTGTGCAATCCGGTTTCCGAGCCGGTDACGGGTGCACCTCAGCCACGCTCAAGGTACTAAATGATATCATAACCGCCATCGATAAAAGACAGTACTGTGCAGCTGTCTTCATCGACCTGGCCAAGGCTTTCGACTCTGTCAATCACCATATTCTTATCGCAGACTCAGTAGCCTCGGTTTTTCTGATGACTGCCTTGCCTGGTTCACCAACTACTTTGCAGACAGAGTTCAGTGTGGCAAATCGGAGGGCATGTTGTCCGGTCCTCTGGCAGTCTCTATGGGGGTACCACAGGGTTCAATTCTCGGGCCGACTCTCTGTATATATCAATGATGTTGCTCTTGCTGCGGGCGAATCCCTGATCCACCTCTGGCCCTTCCTTGGACACTGCTATCTAACCTCCAAACGAGCTTCATTGCCATACAACACTCCTTCCGTGGCCTCCAACTGCTCTTAAACGCTAGTAAAACCAAATGCATGCTTTTCAACCGTTCGCTGCCTGCACCCGCKCGCCCGACTAGCATCACCACCCTGGACGGTTCCGACCTAGAATATGTGGACATCTATAAYTACCTAGGTGTCTGGCTAGACTGTAAACTCTCCTTCCAGACTCATATAATATAAACATCTCCAATCCAAAATCAAACAAGAATCGGCTTTCTATTTCGCAACAAAGCCTCCTTCACTCACGCCGCCAAACTTACCCTAGTAAAACTGAATATCCTACCGATCCTCGACTTCGGCGATGTCATCTACAAAATAGCTTCCAATACTCTACTCAGCAAACTAGATGCAGTTTATCATAGTGCCATCCGTTTTGTTACTAAAACACATTATACCACCCACCACTGCGACCTGTATGCTCTAGTCGGCTGGCCCTCGCTACATATTCGTCGCCAGACCCACTGGCTCCAGGTCATCTATAAGTCCATGCTAGGTAAAGCTCCGCCTTATCTCAGTTCACTGGTCACGATATAACAACACCACCCGTAGCACGCGCTCCAGCAGGTATAATCTCACTGATCATCCCAAAAGCCAACACCTCATTTGGCCGCCTTTCCTTCCAGTTCTCTGCTGCCTGTGACTGTAACGGATTGCAAAAATCGCTGAAGTTGGAGACTTTTATTTCCCTCACCAACTTTAAACATCTGCTATCTGAGCAGCTAACCGATCGCTGCAGCTGTACATAGTCCATCTGTAAACAGCCCACCCAATTTACCTACCTCATCCCCTTACTGTTTTTATTTATTTACTTTTCTGCTCTTTTGCACACCAGTATCTCTACTTGCACATGATCATCTGATGATTTATCACTCCAGTGTTAATCTGCTAAATTGTAATTATTCGCTCCTATGGCCTATTTATTGCCTACCTCTCTCATGCCTTTTGCACACAATGTATATAGACTCATTTCCCCCTACTGTGTTATTGACTTGTTTATTGTTTACTCCATGTGTAACTCTGTGTTGTTGTCTGTTCACACTGCTATGCTTATCTTGGCCAGGTCGCAGTTGTAAATGAGAACTTGTTCTCAACTAGCCTACCTGGTTAAATAAAGTGAAATAAAAAATGTTTAAAAAAAATAAAAAATACAGATGTAAAGATGAATTAATGTGTGACATCAAAGTGAAGTGTTTTGAATAGATCCATACTTTAAAACCTCTTAAGGATCCGCCCTCAATTTTTGCCGAAAATGACATACCCAAATCTAACTGCCTACAACTCATGCCCTGAAGCAAGGATATGCATTTTCTTGGTACCATTTGAAAGAAAAACACTTTGAAGTTGTGAAATGTGAAAGGAATGTAAGGATAATATAACACAATAG
>NW_019942625.1:475292-500398 GCF_002910315.2 Salvelinus sp. IW2-2015
TGGTACAGTGTTTCCTATCTCAGACGCGGTTGGAAGCTGGGGGAGGTGCTCTTTTCTCCATGGACTTTACAGTGTCCCAGAACTTTTTTGAATTGGCTTCAGGAACAATTTCTGCTTGAAAAAGCTAGCCTTGCTTTCCTTACTGACTGCGTATATTGGTTTCTGGCTTCCCTGAAAGTTGCATATCCGGGGGCTTTCGATGCTAATGCAGCGCCAAGGATGTTTTGTTGTCTGGTAGGGCAGTCAGGTCGGAGAAACCAAGGGCTATATCTGTTCCTGGTTCTAATTTTTGAAGGGGCATGCTTATTCAAGATGGTGAGGAAGGCATTTTAAAAAAATGACCAGGCATCCTCACTGACGGGATGAGTCATATCCTTCCAGGATACCCGGCCAGGTCATTAGAAAGGCCTGCTCGCGAAGTGTTTTAGGGAGCGTTTGACAGTGATGAGTGGGTCGTGTGACGCTGGACCCTACGGATACAGGCAATGAGGCAGTGATCGCTGAGATCTTGGTTGAAAAGCAGAGGTGTATTTGGAGGGCAAGTTTGTTAGGATATATCTATGAGGGTCCCATGTTTACGGATTAGGGTGTACCTGGTGGTTCTTGATATTTGTGTGAGATTGAGGGCATTCAGCTTAGATTGTAGGCTGGCGGGGTTGAGCATGTCAATTTTAGCGCCTACAGCAACATCTTGAAGATAGATGGGGGGGCAATCTCACAATATGTGTCCAGAGCACAGCTGGGGCGCAGAGGGTGGTCATAAGCAGGCGCAACGGTGAGAGACTTGTTTTTAGAGAGGTGGATTTAAAAGTAGAAGTTCAAATTGTTTGGGAACAGACTGGATAGTAAGACAGAAATCTGCAGGCAGTCTTTGCAGTAGATTGCAACACCGCCCCCTTTGGCCGTTCTATCTTGTCTGAAAATCTTGTAATTGGGATGAAAAATATCTGAGTTTTTGGTGGTCTTTCTAAGCCAGGATTCAGACACGGCTAAAACATCCGGTTGGCAGAGTGTGCTAAAGCAGTGAACAAAACAAACTTAGGGAGGAGGCTTAATGTTAACATGCATGAAGCCAAGGCTATTACGGTTACAGAAGTCATCAAAAGAGAGCGCCTGGGGAATAGGAGTGAGCCAGGTACTGCAGGGCCTGGATTCACCTCTACATCACCAGAGGAACAGAGGAGGAGTAGGATAAGGGTACGGCTAAAAGCTATGAGAATTGGTCGCCTAGAGCTACTAGAGCAGAGAGTAAGAGGAGGTTTCTGGGGCGATAAAATAGTTTAAAGGAAATAATGTAGACAAAGGTATGGTAGGATGTGAATACAGTGGAGGTAGACCTAGGTATTGAGTGATGATGAGAGAGATATTGTCTCTAGAAACATCATTGAAACCAGGTGATGTCATCGCATATGTGGGTGGTGGAACTGAGAGGTTGGATATGGTATAGTGAACAGGGCTAGAATCTCTACAGTGAATAAGCCAATAAACATTAACCAGAACACAATGGACAAGGCATATTTACATAAGGAGAGGCATGCTTAATCGGGTGATCAATAAGGTCCAGTGAGTAGAGGTTGGTTGGGGTCGTGGCGATCCAGACAGCTGGCGTATGTGGCTGTCGGTAGCAGCATAGGATGGAGTCTGTTTGTAGATACCTCGTGCGTTTCCGTCGGTAAGTTAGTGGGGTTCCGTGAGTGGGGTTCCGTGTGGAAGAGGGGGTCAATCCAAATTGGCAGAATAGATATAGTGACCAAGGAGAAAAAAAAAGAAAAAAAGAAAATAAAAAAAAATAAATAAAAATAAATAATAGTTGTCCGGTATGCTTATTCAGGTAGCAGCCGATAAGACAGCTAACGATTAGCGGGCCTCAGTGTGAGGTTCAGGTAACTCGGGACGGAGTGCCAGTTGGATAAATCCCTCGGGCAGATAACGTCGGCAGTCAGACGTGAAAGGCCCGGTGGGGTTCCGTATCTGCAGCAGCAACAAAAGAAACGGGTCCGGATGGTGATGGAACTCCTCAACTGGCTAGCTCCAGGATGATTTGAGTTTGCTCCGGGGTCGACGTAAGCCAATCGTCACATGGTTTGCAGCTAGCTAGCTGCGAAGTCAAGGTGCAAGTGACCAGAGCCTGCGGCTGGAATCCGGGGAAACTGAGAGAGAAGAAAAGTCCCGGAATGCTCCGGTCCGAGTCGCGTTGCACAAAAGTGCCGGAGATTATCGAGCTAGAGGAATAGCTGATGACCACAACACGAGGGCAGCTGAAAACCAACGCTAGCCAGCAACCGGCTAATTTTGGGGGCAGCTACAGATTAGCTTCTGGCTAGCTATCGGAGTAGCTACTGGTTAGCTTTCAGGCTAGCTTCTGAATTAGCCCCTGGCTGGCTTCCACGATGGATTTTCAGTTTGAGGTAAATATTACTTTTTAGTAATTGGTGAAGCGGGTTGCAGGAAAGCTTTTGCAGGAAAGCTTATGTAGTTGAGTTCTTGGATAATAAAATAAATAAAAGATAAGTGAAGAGAGGTGTAAATATATATACAGGACACAAACAATACGGAACAGAAAAAGACGTCTGAACTGCTAAGCAACCTTGGAGACACTGTGTATGTGCAACGTTTTAGACTGATTCAATGAACCATTGTATTTCTGTTCAAACTTTTGTATGAAAACTGGCCAAATATAACTAATTTGTTGTTTTTTATAACTTTTCATGTTCAAAATTGAGCACTCTCCTCAAACAATAGCATGGTATTATTTCACTGTAATAGCTACTGTAAATTGGACATTGCAGTTAGATTAACAAGAATTTAAAATTTCTGCCAATATCAGATATGTCAATGTCCTAGGAAATGTTCTTGTTACTTACAACCTCATGCTAATCACATTAGCCTACGTTAGCTCAAACGTCCCGTGGAAGGGACACCGATCCGAATTAATAGCCATGCAGTTCAAATCTCTCGCTCTGAACACACTGACTGACTGTGACTATAATTGGGGAAAGCCTTTAGGCAGATGCTGCTTTACTAGCTATTGTAGTTGTTTTTGTTTTTGCTATCTGACAGGGCTTCTYTTGTGCTCTTCTGCCGTACACTTGTGTGCCCCGTTGCCAGGGGGCACAGGGGGGCAGTGCCCCAGCTGAGGAATGTGCCTATTAAAATCTCTTCTTCAGATGATTCCTGGGCTGAGGGCTCTTCACAGATCATGGTTGTGCCAGCTCTCAGGATGAACCAACTGGCATGGCCATGGCCACACATGGGGGTGGGCACGGCCCCCGTCTCAGAGTATGAGTGCTGATTTTGGATCAGTTTAGCTTTTTAGCTCATAATTAACAAGATTACATGGATAGGGCGGAGCTGATCCTAGATCAGCACTCTTACTCTGAGACTATTTGTAAATACAGGCCTAGGTCTCAGGTCACTACTCTCAGCAGTACAGAGTCTCGGAGACAGTAGACACTAGACACAGGATCCAGAAGACCATAGATCCCTTCTCTCTCACTCCCTGGGGGGCCAGTCAAAGCAGCAAGCACAGGCTATTTACATCGCCAAATGTGACATATCACCATGTGTTGTTAAAAGCTGCATGTCCCTTATTAAGACATATTCGACAGGACCCTTCCAGTAAACGTGATTATCAGTGAATGGCGAAAGGCCATACTATCCCGTGGAAGTGCTATTGACATCTGGTGAGGAGGAATTAGCAGCGATTCAAACCTGCGGTGTGATGCATAACCCTACACTGTTAACAGTGTAAATACATCAGGCAGTGGAACCGCACAGTAATCGTGTGGTTTTCTGTAGACCTCATTTCTTTGAAGATGATGTGTAACTACTAGTTCTGAGTCATTAACCGAAATGTTGGTTATTTTTTGGTTTTTAAACAACTAATTGCCCGACATCGYTTCAATTATTTTTATTTCATTTATTGTCATTTTCTTGTGAGCTACATGCACAGTTCCTTTAGTGAATCATCAGATCAAGCCCGAACTGTGCGATCTAGTAGGGAGTTGTAGTTTCCAACAGGCTAATATTCTACATAGTTTAGTGCAGAAAACTTGGCAATTAACAACAATGACCAACTCTGATCTAAGTGATTGATATTTGGCATTCAGAAGTTATAAATGTATGACTTGTTTACTTTGAAAAACTAATAAAATAGTGATTTTGTCAGACAGCATAGACAGCAGCTCTATAGAGATGAGATGTTGACTTGGAGTGAAATAATAAAGTAATCAAATAAAACAAATAGTTTATTAAAGTAATGTAATGTGAATAAATGATGGTTAATAAGTGTTAAGCAGTAATGGGCAGTTACTAACATAATGGGACTTTTATTCATTGTTTTATTCTGTGTTGTTACAGCGTTCAACCCACATAATGCATAGTGCATTTAATATTTTTAAAATGATCGAATCAAAACTGAACCGACCTACAAAAGCACTAATCGCTCAGCACTGGTATCTACAACTAAGGACTTAGATAAGGACTGAGATTGCTCATTATTCTGTTACTAACTGGAGCAATTGAAAGAGGGGAAACATGTATTTAGGTGCTTTGCTACCGACCTGTTTTCTATGTTTAAACAACGCATTCTGGTGTTGAAGAAGACACAGTATGCATTTGTTTGTGTTATACCCATGAAATTATTAGGAGCGTATATAGAGGTTGCAACTATCTTCATTTATTTTTGCAAAAGTAACAGCCTTTGGAATCTTGCGAATAGGACATTGGGAATAGGACATTGGGAATAGGACATTGGGAATAGGACATTGGGAATAGGACATTGGGAATAGGACATTGGGAATAGGACATGGGAATAGGACATTGGGAATAGGACATTGGGAAATAGGACATTGGGAATAGGACATTTGGAATAGGACATTGGAATAGACATTGGGAATAGGACATTGGGAATAGGACATTGGGAATAGGACATTGGGAATAGGACATTGGGAATAGGACATTGGGAATAGGACATTCCAGTGCAGGATCAAGGCTGGTTCCGTCCAGATATAGTATCCATATTGACTGTGGTCCCACTGTATTCTAACCAATGGGAGACATTCACAACTAATGCTGCACTGCCTCTGATGAATGTAGGCAACAGGAAATGTGCCAAAAACGCGTTTTTAAAATACCCACAACACTCAATAGTTGTCTGTGTGATTTAGAGGCCTGTTTTGCTTCAGGACACAAAAGGTTTATTTCTGTTTTTTTTCTTCTGTTCATGTCCTTGACTTCACTTGCAATTCTTTAGCCTTTTTAATAGTTCCTCTAATTCTGGACATTCTGGGCTTGTGTTATTATCTTGTGTGACATGAAGGTGAGCAACATAATTGAACAGCAGTTTCTTCTCTGTCTGCGACAGATAACATCTAAATACCATGAATCTGTTGTAGCCTTGAACCCTAGCTAAATTGAAATTACCCTTGATAATAGCCATTTTCTGTCTGTGGTAACCCTAATATCGACAACACAGTAAACAATTGAGTTGGCAGTGTCCATATTACACCTCATTGATTGGCTCATTTTATTCTGTGTCGTGTTTGGATTGGTCATAGAGACGGGGGTGTTTATTTATGGTTCCTATTAGAATCTTGTAAATTGCCTTGCCCCAAATCGGAGGGCTTGAAAGTAAATGTTCTGAAGGTGAGAAAATGTGTGTATTGAGTCGAGCTAGGCGTCAGGGCCCAGCCATTGCCGGCACCAATCTGTGTGACCAGTCAAGCAGCAAATCCATCACCGCCTCCTCAGGCAGGGAGCACAGAAAAGCAGACAGAGAAAAATATGCTTTTTTTCTATCTATCTGCTAGGCCCTGTTTTCTCTGCTGTCATTACTTATCTTTATTTAAATCACAATGCGAATCTATGTATCATATCAACATTGTGACATTATCGAAGTCGGTCATCCCTAACAATGTTCATTTTGTTACTGATGCAATTACCAAGTACAGTTTTCCTATCAAAAGGCCCAAGAAACAGTCAGTACAAAGAACATGCCGTAGACAAACGTTTAGACATCCATTGAAAGTGAAACAAAAACTGAGATTCATTCTAAGATTAAAGTCAAGGAGACAGAATTCCAACAAAAAAGCATTTCAGGAAATTAACTCTGTAAATAAGAGAGCAGTTTCTGCTCAGTGAAAATGCATGTTTCAATAATGTTATTCATTAGACAACGTTAACTGGGTGGAGACAAGTAAAACTCATCTAAATTAGAAAGTGTATTTTTGATTTACAATAGCAATATATATTTTTACCACTTCACGGTTTTGGTTGAATTCAAGCCCAGGACTGAGATGGATAATGAAAGCATGGAGATGGCCGACGCTGGGCCAATTTTACGCCGCCCTATGGGACTCCCAATTATGGCTGGTTGTGATTCAGCCTGGAATCAAACCTGGGTCTGTAGTGACGCCTCTAGCACTGAGATGCAGTGCCTTAGACTGCTGCGCCACTCGGGAGCGCCAAATCTAGGACTGAGGCTAGGACTGAAGCTAGGGCTGGGACTGAGGCTAGGGCTGGGGTTGAGTCTCGGGGTTGGGACTGAGGCTAGGGAAGAGTTTGAGGCTGAGTGTGGAGGTGAGGCTGAGGGTTGGGGTGAAGGGTGGCGGGCTGGATCGAGGGAGGGGGTGAGGCTGGTGGCTGGGACTGTGTGTTAGGGCTGGGGGTGAGGCTGAGGCTGTGGGGCTGGGACTGTGGTTAGGGCTGGGGTTGAGGCGGGTGCTGGGACTGAGGCTGGGGGCTGGGACTGAGGCTAGGGCTGGGGTTGAGCCTGTGGGCTGAGTTCTGAGGCTAGGGCTGGGGTTGAGGCTGGGGTTGAGGCTGGGGCTAGGGCTGAGGTTAAGGCTGGGGGCTGGGGCTAGGGCTGAGGTTAAGGCTGGGGACTGGTGCTCGGGAAGGGGTTGAGGCTAGGGCTGAGGGTGGGTTTGAGAGCAGGACTGAGGCTGGAGCTGGGGTTGATGTTGAGCATGCGGTTGAGGTTGAGGCTGGGGTTGAGATTGAGGTTAGGGGTTGAGGTTGAGGCTGAGGGCTGAGGCTGAGGGCTGGGTATGAGGCTGGGGGCTAGGACTGGGGATAGTTGTTGAGATGAGGCTAGAGGTAGTTGTTCTTACTAGCTACCTGGATGCTGTGCTGAAGGAGGCCTGAGTTATCCCTTTCTTCCAACATCCCCTTAATTCCGTCTCTATGTGGTTATTCATGGCTAAGTGGTAGGTGGAAGGTGCTGTGGTGACGTGTTCCTGACAGCTACCTTCAATCTACAGGAGCCCATTAATATCCGTGGTACACCAGCCAGGTCTGTCTGTCTACAAACTTCTCCCTGAAATTAATATTTGTCTCATTTGTGTCCAATGGCCCTCCAGTGTTTATAATCCCTGATAAGGCTATTTTACTGAAGGTTGCATAACCATTTGCTCCTGACAGTTAGAAGCCTCTCAGATAGAAATGACTGTGGGCTTGTGGATAGATAAGCTCCTTATATGTTTGTTGGTAACATCTTCTGAGGGATCTCTCCTCTGACAGGCTGTTCTCTTGTTGCACATTACATTACAGTAGTAGCAGGTTTCCTCAATTGGATGCTCCACATGATACATAGGCAGCCATAGGCCATGCAGTCCATAGGGTTTAAACACAACATCTGCTTTTGTGTGTGTGCGTGTGCATGTGCGTGTGCGTGCGTGTGGAGTCATCCGCAACTCCTCTGAGAGAGAGAGACCAGACACAGAGGTTAATGTTTCAACACCACTTCTGAGCCAGCCATGTGATATCTGTCAGTTTGGACCTTCAGAGTGTGACCTCTTCCCCCTGGAGGAAGAGGAAGCCATCCTGACTGGCTGGCCTCAGAGCTGGATCTGCTTTTTCCACTGTGTGTGTCTGTTAGCATTGGCCCACCTCTGAGAACACCCCTCCTGAGACTTAGGATTCTCCACCTGCAGTTCATCATCAAAAGATTCGTCCATCCACATTCATAGCATCGTATAAACAGGATTTAAAGTCTTACGAAAGGAAGTTAAACGGCTCTTATTCACACAACTTTTATTTTCTGAAGGTGGTTTGCTTGTTTAATGTGGCATAAGCCAGTATGAATTTGCGGCTATAAAACTATTGCATCATACCACTTGCATCTTAATCTTAATCAGATGGAACTGGTTAGGTCTAAAAGAACAGACTGTTCAGCTGGAGCTCTGTGCTTTGGTTGTTGCCAAGGATTATCCATCAATTAAAGCAGATGCTTTTCCTTTCATTTCTTCCTCATTACAAGGACCACAGTATTACTAGCTACAGCCCTAGGAGTGGTGTTCCTCTTATAGCCAAAACAAACAGTATTACTAGCTACAGCTCTAGGAGTGGTGTTCTCTTATATCCAATAACAAACAGTATTCCTAGCTACAGCACTAGGAGTGGTGTTCTCTTATAGCCAAAAAACAACAGTATTACTACTACAGCTCTAGGAGTGGTGTTCTCTTATAGCAAATACCAAACAGTATTACTAGCTACAGCTCTAGGAGTGGTGTTCTCTTATAGCCAAAAAACAACAGTATTACTAGCTACAGCTCTGGAGTGGTGTTCTCTTATAGCCAAATAACAAACAGTTATTACTAGCTACAGCTTTAGGAGTGGTGTTCTCTTATAGCAAAAACAAACAGTATTACTAGCTACAGCTCTAGGAGTGGGTGTCTCTTATAGCCAATAACAACAGTATTACCAGCTACAGCCTAGGAGTGGTGTTCTCTATAGCCAAATAACACAGTATTACTGGTACAGCTCTTAGGAATGGTGTTCTCTTCAGCCAATAACAAACAGTATTACTAGCTACAGCTCTAGGAGTGTGTTTCTCTTATAGCCAAATAAAAACAGTATTACCAGCTACAGCCTAGGAGTGGTGTTCTCTTAATCAGCCAAATAACAAACAGTATTACTAGCTACAGCCCTAGGAATGGTGTTCTCTTACAGCCAAATAACAAACAGTATTACTAGCTACAGCTCTAGGAGTGGTGTTCTCTTATAGCCAAATAACAACAGTATTACAGCTACAGCCCTAGGAGTGGTGTTCTCTTATAGCCAATAACAAACAGTATTACTAGCTACAGCTCTAGGAGTGGGGTTCTGTTATAGTCAGAAAAATTATTACTAGCTACAGCTCTAGGAGTGGGTTCTGTTATAGTCAGATAATATTATTACTAGCTACAGCTCTAGGAGTGGGTTTTGTTATAGTCAGATAACATTATTACTAGCTACAGCTCTAGGAGTGGGGTTCTGTTATAGTCAGATAACATTATTACTAGCTACAGCTCTAGGAGTGGGGTTCTGTTATAGTCAGATAACTTATATATCTACTGCTACAGTCTAGAGTGGGGTTCTGTTATAGTCAGATAACATTATTCTAGCTACAGCCTAGGAGTGGTGTTCTCTTATACGCAAATACAAACAGTATTACAGCTACAGCCTAGGAGTGGTGTTCTCTTATAGCCAAATACAAACAGTTATTACTGCTACAGCTCTAGGAATGGTGTCTCTTACAGCCAAATAACAAACAGTATTATGCTACAGCTCTAGGAGTGTGTTCTTTTATAGCCAAATAACAAACAGTATTACCGCACAGCCTAGGAGTGGTGTTCTCTTTTCAGCCAAATAAACAAACAGTATTACTAGCTACAGCCCTAGGAATGGTGTTTCTCTTACAGCCAAATAACAAACAGTATTACTAGTACAGCTCTAGGAGTGGTGTTCTCTTATAGCCAAATAACAACAGTATTACCAGCTACAGCCTAGAGTGGTGTTCTCTTATAGCCAAATAACAAACAGTATTACTGGCTACGCTCTAGGAATGGTGTTCTCTTTACAGCCAAATAACAACAGTATTACTAGCTACAGCTCTAGAGTGGTGTTCTCTTATTAGCCAAAATAACAAACAGTATTACCAGCTACAGCCCTAGGAGTGGTGTTCTCTTCAGCCAAATAACAAACGTATTACTAGCTACAGCCTAGGAATGGTGTTCTCTTACAGCCAAATAACAACAGTATTACTAGCTACAGCTCTAGGAGTGGTGTTCTCTTATAGCCAAATAACAAACAGTATTACCAGCTACAGCCCTAGGAGTGGTGTTCTCTATAGCCAAATAACAACAGTATTTACCAGCTACAGCCTAGGAGTGGTTTCTCTTATAGCCAAATAACAAACAGTATTACTGGCTACAGCTCTAGGAATGGTGTTCTCTTACAGCCAAATACAAACAGTATTACTAGCTACAGCTCTAGGAGTGGTGTTCTCTTATAGCCATAACAACAGTATTACCAGCTACAGCCTAGGAGTGGTGTTCCTCACAGCCAAATAACAAACATATTACTAGCTACAGCCCTAGGAATGGTGTTCTCTTACAGCCAAATAACAAACAGTATTACTAGCTACAGCTCTAGGAGTGGTGTTCTCTAATAGAAATAACAAACAGTATTACCAGCTACAGCCCTAGGAGTGGTGTTTCTCTTATAGCCAAATAACAACAGTATTACTAGCTACAGCTCTAGGAGTGGGGTTCTGTTATAGTCAGATAACATTATTACTAGCTACAGCTCTAGGAGTGGGGTTCTGTTATAGTCAAATAACACTATTACTGGCACCACTGTATATAAATCAAACTAATACTATAATGCTTTGGAAGGGTAGTGTGCATTGAAATTGTCTTTAAAGGGCTACAGTAGAGGATATGTTTCCTGTCCTAAGAGACAAGTAAGGACATAGCGTAACAGCTAGAGGACAGAGCAACAAGGTGAGGTAGTGACAGAGGAGGGAGACACAGGGAGTCACTGTGAATTCATTTGGTTTTCAAGCTGAAAAGTACAATTTGATTTATCTTCTTCCCGTTAATCTGTCATCTGGAGATGTGGACTTGGCAGGCTGGGCTGCTCGCCGCTCCTCGCCGCTTGGCAGCCCTCACTTCTGCACAGCTGGCTTTGCGCTCACTCTACATTTTCCAGCCTTTGATATTGATATAGATGTAACTGAAGCCAGCCATGGGTCCGCCACCCCCCGACAGCCCTGTCCACCCAGGCCATGTCCAACTATTGTTCCAAGGCCTGTTCTCCCAGCCCCAGGACAAGCTGGCCAAACACTCACACACTGCTCCCACACAGGCCTCCTGCAGACTACCTGGCCTCTACCTGCTGCTCCAGACCACAGAGCAGCGAACAGTCTGTCTTTAGCCTGCCCTAACCCTCCCAGCCCTGGCCAGCACATGTGGAGAAGAGAGGAGAGGAGGAGAGAGCTGGCTGCTGCAGCCTGGAACAGAGCAGCTCAACCTACAGAAGACTGTGCTGGAAAGAGCCTTTGATGAAAGAGGAGTGTACAGCTGGAGATCAAAGACGAATAGCTCTGTGGCAGATCAGATCAGATCAGATCAGAATCTTTGGGGCTTGTTGTTGTGGTGGTTATTTTTTCTTCTGCTTGGTGGAATGCCTTTCTCTTGGTCACTTGTTGAATAACTGATTGTGACAGTTAATGATTGCTGCTTTTGTTGGACAGAGTTCTAAACAAATGCTGTGATTCAAATAACAAATGCTTGAAAAAAGAAAACGCTCAATTTGTGGAAAACCAGAAATATGATGTTATTTAAAGGCTGTGCCATTTAGCAAGTGAATAGACGCCCTTGTAAGCATTCATTAAAAGAAAAACAACACGTGTTGGCAATGTTGAAGGTATAAAAATAAGGATGTAGCTTAGGCCTCTGATTCCATCATATGTCAGAGTTTAAACCAGAGGTTGGCTCCACACAGTCATGTGTAATTCTATCTCAATCCTCCCGGATGGATGTCTTCTCTATTTGATTTTATCACACAATCATTTTGATTCATTAATTAATGAAGCCAACTCAGGCATTGCCAAATTTGGTTTGAGATAAATGGTTCCAGATAAACAAATGATCCAGCTTTATTGTATTCACTAGTAAGAATTTTTTTAAATGGCCAGATTCTCAATTGGTGGGAATGAAATGGAACATGTCACATCCACTAGATTCCTCTGAGTTCTAATGAATGAAAAGCTATCCTGGAAATATCATATTACATTTGTCTGCATCAAAGTGATGAAATCTGTTGGTATCATCAGATAGATTAATGGTTTGGTTCATCAGGCTTGCTTCCTAACTCTATACAATAGCTTAATTTACCCATATCTCATTTACTGTAATATTGTCTGGGCCAGTACATATGCCTCCTACCTACACAAATTACTCATCATACAAAATACATTTGCAAGACTTAACACCTCTAATTACCTGGCTCCATCTGCACCTTTGTTTAAGAAACTAATGTATGCCAATTATGCACTTTCATCTACACATACTCATACTGTACCTCCAAGACATTGTTGTCGATCACTTGTTTTCTTTGGTGCTATCAAATACAAATATTCTCTAAACTAGCCTGACCTCTGCAGGGTTAGAGTGGTGTACCCTCAGACTGAGTCTCTCTCTCTCTCTCTCTCTCTCTCTCTCTCTCTCTCTCTCTCTCTCTCTCTCTCTCTCTCTCTCTCTCTCTCTCTCTCTCTCTCGCCCTGACCTTAGAGATCCTTTACATTCTCTGTTGGTAGGTCAGGGTGTGACATCTATGTTTATATTTCTTTGTTGGCCGAGTATGGTTCCCAATCAGAGGCAGCTGTCTATCGTTGTCTCTGATTGGGATCATACTTAGGCAGCCCTTTTTCCACCTTCTGTTGTGGATCTTGTCTTTTTGTGTTGCATGTGTTGCACTCCTAGCTTTACGTCGTTGAGTTGTTTATTGTTTTTGGTGGAACATTTAAATATTAAAGAAAATATAGGCCTACCACGCTGCACCTTGGTCTTCATTTAACGACGGACGTAACACTCTCTCTCTCTTCGCTCCTCTTCTCACTCTGCTGTCAAACGCCAGTGGTGTGGTCTGCCACGGAGGCTAGCGAGACTGAGGCCCTTCTCCTCTGACCAGCCAGAACCAGAGTCTCATTCACAGGGCCCTGGAACCACGTGTCAAACCGGAGCGAAGGGCACTGTGTCCTGGTGTTGTTGCTGTTCATGCCCTTCCCATTGAGTAGTAGACACCTTGAGTTTGTCTCAAGGTGACTTTCTAGATGGTTATCAATATCTCACACAAATCATCAAGGAACCCACCAGGTACAACCCTAAATCCGTAAAACAGGGCACCCTCATAGACATTATCCTGACCAACTTGCCCTCCAAATACACCTCCGCTGTTTTCAATCAGGATCTCAGCGATCACTGCCTCATTGCCTGTATCCGCTACGGGTCCGGGTCAAACGACCACCCCTCATCACTGTCAAACGCTCCCAAAACACTTCTGCGAGCAGGCCTTTCTAATTGACCTGCCCGGGTTCTGGTTAGGATATTGACCTCATCCCGTCAGTCGAGGATGCCTGGTCATTCTTTAAAAGTAATTTCCTCACCATCTTAGATAAGCATGCCCCGTTCAAAAAATACAGAACTAAGAACAGATATAGCCCTTGGTTCACTCCAGACCTGACTGCCCTTGACCAGCACATAAACATCCTGTGGCGGACTGCAATAGCATCGAATAGTCCCCACGATGTGCAACTGTTCAGGGAAGTCAGGAACCAATACACACAGTCAGTCAGGAAAGCAAAGGCTAGCTTTGTAAGAGGAGGAGTAGGGATTGGACCAAAGTGCAGCGTGATATTTGGACATAATGAATTTTATTAAAGTACTGACGAAAACCGAAAACACTTCAACAAACTACAAAATAAGAAAACGACGTAGACAGACCTGAACATGGAACTTACATAAATGCACGAAGAACTCACGAACAGGAACGGACTACATCAAACGAACAAACAAACCGAAACAGTCCCGTGTGGTGCAACATACACAGACACAGAAGACAATCACCCACAAACAAACAGTGTGAACAGCCAACCTATATATGGTTCTCAATCAGAGGAAACGTCAAACACCTGTCCCTGATTGAGAACCATATAAGGCTAATTACAAGTGACCTAAACATAGAAACACAAAACATAGAATGCCCACCCCAACTCACGCCCTGACCAACTAAACACATACAAAAATAACATAAAACAGGTCAGGAACGTGACAAGCTTTTTCAAGCAGAAATTCGCATCCTGTAGCTCTAACTCCAAAAAGTTTTGGGACACTGTAAAGTCCATGGAGAACAAGAGCACCTCCTCCCAGCTGCCCACTGCACTGAGGCTAGGTAACATGGTCACCACTGATAAATCCATGATAATCGAAAATTTCAATAAGCATTTCTCAACGGCTGGCCATGCCTTCCTCCTGGCTACTCCACCCCGGCCAACAGCTCCGCCTCCCCCCCAGCTACTTGCCCAAGCCTCCCCAGCTTCTCCTTCACCCAAATCCAGACAGCAGATGTTCTGAAAGAGCTGCAAAACCTGGACCCGTACAAATCAGCTGGGCTAGACAATCTCGATCCTCTCTTTCTGAAACTATCCGCAGCCATTGTTGCAACCCCTATTACCAGCCTGTTCAACCTCTCTTTTATATCGTCCGAGATCCCTAAAGATTGGAAAGCTGCCGCGGTCATCCCCCTCTTCAAAAGGGGTGACACCCTAGACCCAAACTGTTACAGACTTATATCCATCCTGTCCTGCCTATCTAAAGTCTTCGAAAGCCAAGTTAATAAACAGATCACTGACCATTTCGAATCCCACCGTACCTTCTCCGCTGTGCAATCCGGCTTCCGAGCCGGTCACGGGTGCACCTCAGCCACGCTCAAGGTACTAAACTATATCATAACCACCATTGATAAAAGACAGTACTGTGCAGCCGTCTTCATCGACCTGGCCAAGGCTTTCGAATCTGTCAATCACTGTATTCTTATCGGCAGACTCAATAGCCTTTGTTTTTCTAATGACTGCCTCGCATGGTTCACCAACTACTTTGCAGACAGAGTTCAGTGTGTCAAATCGGAGGGCATGTTGTCCGGACCTCTGGCAGTCTCTATGGGGGTACCACAGGGTTCAATTCTCGGGCGACTCTTTTCTCTGTATATATCAATGATGTCGCTCTTGCTGCGGGCGATTCCCTGAGTCTTCGGCGATGTCATCTACAAAATAGCTTCCAACACTCTACTCAGCAAACTGGATGCAGTCTATCATAGTGCCATCCGTTTTGTTACCAAATCAACTTATACCACCCACCACTGCGACCTGTATGCTCTAGTCGGCTGGCCCTCGCTACATATTCGTCGCCAGACCCACTGGCTCCAGGTCATCTATAAGTCTATGCTAGGTCAAGCTCCGCCTTATCTCAGTTCACTGGTCACGATAACAACACCCACCCGTAGCACACGTTCCAGCAGGTATATCTCACTGATCATCCCCAAAGCCAACACCTCATTTCCTTCCAGTTCTCTGCTGCCAGTGACTGGAACGAATTGCAAAAATCGCTGAAGTTGGAGACTTTTATTTCCCTCACCAACTTTAAACATCTGCTATCTGAGCAGCTAACCGATCGCTGCAACATTACATAGTCCATCTGTAAATAGCCCACCCAACCCAATCTCATCCCCATACTGTTTTTATTTTATATACTTTTCTGCTCTTTTGCACACCAGTATCTCTACTTGCACATCATCATCTGCTCATTTATCACTCCAGTGTTAATCTGCTAAATTGTAATTATTCGCTACTATGGCCTATTTATTGCCTACCTCCTCATGCCTTTTGCACACACTGTATATAGACTTTCTTTTTTCTACTGT
The DNA here is from genome assembly GCF_002910315.2 of Salvelinus sp. IW2-2015. Lineage (NCBI taxonomy): Eukaryota > Metazoa > Chordata > Actinopteri > Salmoniformes > Salmonidae > Salvelinus > Salvelinus sp. IW2-2015. The sequence goes on from NW_019942625.1 coordinate 491,037, forward strand.
GTCATTGACTTGTTTATTGTGTTATTGGCTTGTTTATTGTTTACTCCATGTGTAACTCTGTGTTGTTGTCGTCTGTGTCACACTGCTTTGCTTTATCTTGGCCAGGTCGCAGTTGCAAATGAGAACTAGTTCTCAACTAGCCTACCTGGTTAAATGAAGGTGAAAAAAAAAGAAATATTAGTTATTTCTTGTGTAGGCTTCTTCCCTGCTTGAAATAAAATCATGGGAAGGGAAAAAATTCCCGGCGACAACACCGAGATACCTAGTAGCAAGCACCCAAGTCAACAGGCACTTTGACTTTGTGGCTGTGCTATCGAGAGGAAATGGGTGTACTGGTCGCCGGCTTATAAACTCGTCGTGCAGCAAAACGGTCTTGAGTGGCAGCAAATATGCCCAATTAGCTGATTCGCCCTCCATACACCCACTCCTTTCGACACACCCACTCTCCCATACTTCGGTTGCCATTTTAGGCTGCTATCCATCCATGAAATCAACATTATAGTTTTAATCATGTTTTCAAGATATATAGTGTTTGTTAACATTTACTTTGTTTACAAACATTGGCGTAAAATAAGCTTATATTTTGGGTTCTGATGGGGTACGACAGTTGGACTAAGCTCATGAGGCATTTATAAGTTATATGCTTCAAGAAATATTTGGTACAGATATGATTAATTTATAAGTCCAAAATTGTACACTACATGGCCAAACCCCTTCAAATTAGTGCATTCAACTATTGCAGCCACACCCGTTGCTGAGAGGTGTATACAATCGAGCACACAGMCATTCAATCTCCATAGATAAACATTGGCAGTAGAATGGCCTGTACTGAAGAGCTCAGTGACTTTCAATGTGGCACCGTCATAGGATGCCACTTTTTCAACAAGTGGGTTCTTCAAATTTGCCACCATTGGACTCTGGAGCAGTGGAAACGTGTTCTCTGGAGTGATGAATCACGCATCACCATCTGGCAGTCCGACGGACGAGTCTGGGTTTGTCGGATGCCAGAAGAATGCTACATGCCCCAAAGCATAGGGCTAACTGTAAAGTTTGGTGGAGGAAGAATCATGGTCTGGGGCTCTTTTTCATGGTTCATGCTAGGCCCCTTAGTTCCAGTGAAGGGAAATCTTAATGCTACAGCATACAATGACATTCTAGATGATTCTGTGCTTCCAACTATTTGGCAACAGTTTGGGGAAGGCCCTTTCCTGTTTCAGCATGGAAATGCCCCTGTGCACAAAGCGAAATCCATACAGAAACAGGTTGTCGAGATCGGTGTGGAAGAACTTGACTGGCCTGCACACAACCCTGACCTCAACTCCATTGAACACCTTTGGGATAAATTGGAACGCCGACTGCGAGCCAGGCCTAATCGCCCAACATCAGTTCCCGACCTCACTAATGCTCTTGTGGCTGAATGGAAGCAAGTCCTCACAGAAAATCTAGTGGAAAGCCTTCACAGAAGAGTAGAAGCTGGTAAAGCAGAAAAGGGGGGACCAACTCCATATTAATGCCCATGATTTTAGGATGAGATCTTTGACGAGCAGGTGTCCACATACCCTTTAAGGCCAGTCTGTCTGTCTATGTGTATAGAAGGTTTCAGCAGGTTCATTTCTCCACCAGCCTTGAATGAGGTATGACCTGACATACAGTACCATCAGCCCAAAGCAGGTAGGTAATAGTCCACAAGGAAATAGTCTGCTCAGAAAACTAGATTAAACATGAGGAAATGTAATATTGAACTGGCAGTCATCAGAAAGGTGATTACTATATGAAACGTCTCCATTGTGTGTTTCTGTGCCTACGGTCTAACACTGTGGCTGTTTTCTAGAAATAAATTCACGACAGAATGCCTCAGTAAATATCCAGTTAATTCCAACTGAGGGAGCAACTAAATACAACAGCTAATGGCTGAATTGCTTTGAAATTGAAAAATTAAAATGGAATGGAAAAAGTATTGAATATATTCAATGCCTTCAGAAAGTATTCACACCCCTTGACTTTTTCCACATTTACAGCCTGAATATAAAATGGATTACATGGAGATGTTTTGTTATTGGCCTACACACAATACCCCATAATATCAAAGTGGAATTATGCTCTTATAAATGTTTACAAATGAATTACAAATGAAAAGCTTGAGTCAATAAGTACTCAACCCCTTTGTCATGGCAAGCCTAAATAAGTTCAGGAGTAAAAATGTGCCTACCAAGTCATATAACTTGCATGTACTCACTCTGTGTTCAATAATAGTGTTTAACATGATTTTTGAATGACTACCTCATCTCTGAACCCCACCCATACAATTAACTGTAAGGTGCCTCATTGTGGAGCAGGGAATTTCAAACACAGATTTAACCACAAAGACCAGGGAGGTTTTCCAATGCCTCACAAAGAAGGGAGCCTATTGGTAGATGAGTAAAAAAAAAGCAGACATTGAAAATCCCTTTGATCATGGTGAAGTTATTCATTACAATTTGGATGGTGTATCAATACACCCAGCCACTTCAAAGATACAGGCGTCCTTCCTAACTCAGGAAACCGCTCAGGGATTTCACCATGAGGCCAAAGGTGACTTTAAAACAGTTACGGAGTTGAATGGCTGCGATAGGAGAAAACTGAGGATGGATCAACAGCATTGTAGTTACTCAACAATACTAACCTAATTGATAGAGTGAAAAGAAGGAAGCCTGTAAAGATACAAGGCACTAAAGTAATACTACATTTGACAAATAAATTCACTTTTTGTCCTGAATACAAACTGTTATGTTTGGGGCAAATCCAATACAACACATTACTCAGCAAAACTCTCCATATTTTCAAGCATAGTGGTGGCTGCATCATGTTATGGTTGGTTTAAATCGTTATGGTTGGGGAGTTTTTCAGGATAAAACATTTACGGAATGGAGCTAAGCACACGCAAAATATTGGTTCAGCCTGCTTTCCACAAGACAATGGGAGATGAATTCACCTTTCCGCAGGACAATATCCTAAATTACAAGGCCAAATCTATGCTGCAGAGGCTTACCAAGTAGACTGTGAATGTTTCTGAATGGCAGAGTCACAGGTTTGACTTAAATCTGCTTGAAAATGTATGGCAAAACTTGAAAATGGCTGTCTGGCAACCAGTTTGACAGAGCTTGAAGACATTTGAAAAGAATAATGGGCAAATGTTGTACAATCCAGATGTGCAAAGCTCTTAGAGATTTACCCAGAAAGACTCACAGCTGTAATCGCTGCCAAAGTTGTTTCTAACATGTATTGACTCAGGGATGAGAATACTTATGTAAATGAGATATTTAGATATTTAATTTTGAATAAATTTGCAAAAATGTCTCAAAACATGTTTTCAATTTCTCATTATGGGTTATTGTGTGTAGATTGGTCAGAAAATGAATTGATAATTGATTGAAAATAATTTGAATTCAGGCTGTTACACAATAAATATGGAATAAGTCAAGGGGTATGAATACACTGTATTATATTTTTTTCCCCTATATTGGCTATCAATAAAACCGATGCGTGCACAACCGTGGAGCAAAACAGGTGTGGTTGGCTTAGAATCAAAGTATAGTTGACAACATGTAAACTATATTTCCTCTGCTAATCTTTATTTAAAACATAAATACATTTGCACAATGAGCACTTGTTGTCTCTMAAATACATTGTTACAGTGGTTGGTTAGCTAGCGAATTTGTCATCAAATCAAAATGTGATTCAACTGCGATGAATACAACAGTTGTAGACCTTACCGTGAAATGCTTACTTGCAAGCCCTTAACCAACAATGCCGTTTTAAGAAAATAATTATTAAATAAACTTAAGTAAAAAAAGAAAGAGAGTAAGACAATAAAATAACAATAACGAGGCTATTTAAGGTTAGTCGAGGTCATTCGAGGTCATTTATACATGTAGGTATGGGGTAAAGTGACTATGCATAGATAATAAACAGTGAGTAGCAGCAGTGTAAAAACAAGGTGGGGGGGGGGGGGTGACAATGCAAATAGTCCTGATGGTCATTTGATTATTTGTTCAGCAGTCTTATGGTTTGGGGGTAGAAGCTGTTATGGAGCCTTTTGGACCTAGAGTTGGCGCTCCGGTCCCGCTTGCTGTGCGGTAGCAGAAAGAACAGTCTATGACTTTGGTGACTGGAGTCTCTGACAATTTTTGGAGCATTCCTCTGACACCGCCTAGTATATAGGTCCTGGATGTCAGGAAGCTTGGAGCAGTGATGTTCTGGGCCGTACGCACTACCCTCTGTAGCGCCTTACGGTCAGATGCCGAGCAGTTGCCATACCAGCCGGTGATGCAACCGGTCAGGATGCTCTCGATGGTGCAGCTGTAGAACCTTTTGAGAATCTGGGGAACCATGCCAAATCTTTTCAGTCTGCTAAGGGGAAAAGGCGTTGTCGTGCCATCTTCGCGACTGTCTTCGTGACTGACCATGATAGTTTGTTGGTGATGTGGACACCAAGGAACTTGAAACTCTCGACCCGCTTCACTGCAGCCCCGTCGATATGAATGGGGGTGTGTTCGGCCCTCCTTTTCCTGTAATCCACGATCAGCTTCTTTGTCTTRCTCACGTTGAGGGAGAGGTTGTTTCCCTGGCACCACACTGCCAGGTCCCTGACCTCCTCCCTATAGGCTGTTGGGTCGTCCCTGACCTCAATCTTAGTCCTGTATTGATGCTTTACTGAGTCAATACTTTTTCCAAAAGTTTACTAAGGGTTGGTAACAGGCTGATTGGTCAGCTATTTGATCCAGTAAAGGGGTCTTTACTATTCTTGGGTAGTGGAATGACTTTTGCTTCCCTCCAGGCCTGAGGGCACACACTTTCTTGTAGGCTTAGATTGAAGATATGGCAAATAGGAGTGGCAATGTTGTCCACTATTATCCTCAGTAATTTTCCATCCAAGTAGTCAGACCCCAGTGGCTTATCATTGTTGATAGACAAAAAAACAAAAATCACCTCTTCCACATAATTTGGTCAGTATACTTGGATGTGTAGTGACAGCATTTGTTGCTGGCATGTCATGCCTAAATGTGCTATTATTGACTATAAAATAATAATTAAAGTAGTTGGCAATATCAGTGGGTTTTGTGATAAATGAGCCATCTGGTTCAATGAATGATGGACCTGAGTTTGCCGTTTTGGCCAAAGTTTTATTTGACGGCACTCCAAAGATTTTTACTATCATTCTTTATATAATGTATCGTTGTTTCATACAGTAGTATAGTACTTTTGTCAGTCGGTTGTGCAGCCAGACATATTTGCCATTCCTTTTGCCTCATCCCTCTCAACCACACAATTTTTCAATTCCTCATCAATCCACGGGGATTTAACAATTTTTACATTAATTTTCTTAATGGGTGCATGCTTATTAGTAACTGTCATAAGCAATTTCATAAATATGTCAAGTGCAGCATCTGGTTGCTCCTCATTACACACCACAGACCAGCAAATATTATTTACATCAACAACATAGGAATCACTACAAAACTTATTGTATGACATGTTATACACTATATCATGTACCTCTTATACACTATCATGACCTCTTATACACTATCATGACCTCTTATAAACTATATATTGAAAAAAATATAAACGCAACATGCCACAATTTCTAGCTGCGGTTTATATAAGGATATCAGTCAGTTGACACAAATTCATTAGGCTCTAATCTATGGATTTCACGACTTCTCAATAAAGATGTGCATTTGTTGGTCACAGATACCTTAAAAAGAAAGGTAGGATCAGAAAACCAGTCAGTATCTGGTGTGACCACCATTTGCTAATCAAAAATGAACCGTGGCGCTCTCCCAGAAGCTTGGCTGGTGTGTAAAACCTGCCAATTCAGAACCAACAAAAAGGTGTAATGGGGCCGCACTCAAAAAGATAAATAAAGCTTACTTCATTATTACATTTTTGTATTCTTTTTACAGCCTTCTAGTCATCGTTTGTTCCCTAAAAATGCTGTTTTGAATTAAAATAACATTTCACCTACACACTGAAGAAGACTGTAAAGCTGAAAGCCCTCTTGGGTGCACCACAAAAAATATGTATTTATCTGCTGTCTGGTTTATCCCCAGAAGACACTGGCTGTTTATATCTCTGATATGATATGAGCAACAGGATGTCATTTATTACATGTGTCTTTCATCCATTTACAGTGTGACAGACACAAGTTATGAGTCTGCAGCTTGATGCTTCTCGTTGTTTACTGCTGTGTTTTGACACTGTGGTGGTGTACACTCCAGCCTCCTGCCAGTGATAGATGCAGCTTACCTTATACACAGTAAAACGTAGCTCACCTGCCTGTTTTACCTGCTCTGTTCATACATAAACATATCATCCTGGCCAATGCAAAGAGAAAGCATATAGCTTGACGTGCCACCTCAGCCTCTACATATAAAACGCTCTGGTTTATCTAAATGGCGGATGTGTAGGGGGGGAAAGCTAACATATTGCCAGATCTCAGTCTAAGAGCAAAAAGTGCATAATACTTACCCTTAAAGAGACACAGTTGCAGGAAGAGGGGATGTTTTTGCTGAGACAACCACCTTTATTTTTGTTTAACTAGGAATATTTAACTAGCAGATATTTAACTAGCAGATATTTATCAAAGGGGAAAAAAGAACACCCACTTCTCACTTTAATGTTGCCATCTTCCTGAGGCCCCGCCGTTCCATCGGCATTATAAATGTACATTTGAGGAGTGAGGGGGTTGAGGGGGGGGGTTAAGGGGGTGGTTGGGGAGGAGGGACTGGGGAACCTGCTTCATCTGACTGTCAGTTTCCTTCATAAAAGTGCACCGGGTCCACGGCATAGCTATTTTTTCAAGTGCAAATGAGCAACCCAGGGAAGACAAGAAAATACACTGAGAAAGAAAGAAAAAAAATATCTGGAAGCTCTCCAAATGATTTATGCTCACATTTTGTGCCTTGCGAYGAAAAGGATAGAAGGGAACAATAGCACTGCCAGAATAGCCAATGCCTCCCTCAGCACCCAAGACCAAGACTGAGGACAACGACGCATCGCAGCATATTCATCTCCATGCATGGGTTAAGCCATGTTGGCATGCTGCTCTATGTTCCAGACTAGCGTTTGATGTGTACACGGCCTCATTTATTCCACTGGTCTATATGCAGCCCTTGCAGTGACTCCTAGTCATAGCATACAGTGCATTTTAGAAGTGACATAAAGGACGACACAGCCTACAGGGAGGGACTCGCTAACTGACAGGGGCTAGTTAAATCATAGTGTTTTGTCTAAAGGGCTGCTGGGATAGGCTGGGTTAAGGGCTTGTTAGTAARCATTTCATTGTAAGGTTGTATTCGGCGCATGTGACAAATACAATTTTATTGTATTTGATACAACCAGGTGTCATCCAATCACCAGGTAATTGACTCCTAAACAACATAGGATGATGTCAGTCATCTTGTAAGTCTGGTATGTCTTGTTTACAATTCTCTTCAATATGCACCTGGTGCTTCCCTGCCCTCAATGTGGCTTTACAGATCTTTGAAGAGACTGCAATTTTATTGTCAGTCTTTTAGAAATCAGATTGCAAACATTTTCGCAAAGAGAAATTGAACAGAAGGTGGACATTTGAAACGGTAATGTAATCTAGCCTCATGTTGTTGTGTTAAATGCTGTTGTTTTTACAGTGGGGACGGTAAATCCATCCTTAGCCACACCCCACCTGTCTAAGATAGACAGCGTCTCCTCTATACTAGCTTCCACTTAGTGATGTCACAGCAGTTTGTGTTTATGTGGGCTAACCGACAGCCAGCGCCTCCGGATCTCACACGTCTCGTCTGACATTTGTAGATGTTTATTCTCCGCCATCTGTCTTTGACTAATAACTTCAAGCAGAGCTGCTACAATAAAGTCGGTTTGGCTTTCCCAGCACTTCACAGTTACTGCTGCCTTGTCAATATTCAGAGAGATTCACGGGGAATCACTCAGTCACTCAGTCCTTCCTCTGGGGCTTCCAGCTCTATAGTAAACCCTCCTCCCTCTTAAAGCAGCTGCCACTCAAGACACTTCAGCAGTATACTAATTCTTCACACAGCATAATCATTGCACATAATAAAGGCCTGTTATTAAAGAGCTCATCAAGCAACTGAACATCATGGCTGAACACACTGATACAACTGCATAACAGTAACTAGACTGTCATTTACTATTGATTGGAACAAACAGTAAATCAATTAGCTAGTGTTCGGTTATTACAACTTTCATCTCCCTAAACACAGATGAGCAGGAATTGGATAAAAGAGAACAATGAGCTCACACACACTGATCCGGTGGGAGTGGATGATGTGTGTGTGTAAACCCAGAGGGCAATGTCATGTACGTGATATGATGATTCCGTGGGAGAAGATGGATGCATTAACAGAATGGACTCACTCCATCAGTGATTCTAATGGCAGCGACTACAGTGGYTGCTGTAGCACAGTGATGCTTGGGTGAGAGATCAGGTGTGTTGATGCTAATGCACTGTGGCTGTGTAATAACTGCTGCATTATCACCTTGTTAGGCCATGCCGCACGCTGGATGGCAGGCAAGCAGGCAGCCTCCTTCCTCAGGCTGAATGGGGTGGACGGTACTGTACTGAAGTTAGTGTGTGCGTGCGTTTGTGTCACAGGAGGCGGCTGAGGGGAGGACTGCTTATAATAATGGCCGGAACGGAGTAAATGGAATAGCATCAAACACCTGGAAACCATGTAATACCATTCCACTTATTCCGCTCCAGGCATTACCAAGAGCCCGTCCTTCCAATTAAGGTTCCACCAACCTCCTGGCCTGTGGCTTGTGTGGTGTGTGTGTGTGTGTGTGTGTGTGTGTGTGTGTTGTGTGTGTGTGTGTGTGTGTGTGTGTGTGTGTGTGTGTGTGGTGTGTGTGGTGTGTGGTGTGTGTGTGTGGTGTGTGTGTGTGTGGTGTGTGTGTTGTGTGTTACAGCAACAGTAACAGTAAAACGTTTGGACACACCTACTCATTCAAGGGTTTTTCTTTATTTTGATTATTTTCTATGTTGTAGAATAACAGAGAAGACATCAAAACGGTGAATAACACATATGGAATATGTATTAACCAAAAGGTGTGAAACAAATCAAATACATTTTTTATTTTAGATTCTTCAAAGTAGCCACCCTTTGCCTTGATGACAGCTTTGCACACTCTTGGCATTCTCTCAACCAGTTTCACCTGGATACTTTTACAACAGTCTTGAAGGAGTTCCCACATATGCTAAGCACTTGTTGGCTACTTTTCCTTCACTTTGTGGTCCAACTCACCCAAACCATCTCCATTGGGTTGAGGTCGGTTGATTGTGGAGCCAGGTCATCTGGTCCACA
>NW_019942626.1:0-21402 GCF_002910315.2 Salvelinus sp. IW2-2015
CAGTTTTTCAAGAGTGAGAAAGATGCAATAATTGATGTAGAAAGCACAAGGAGATGCTGAATTTAATCATGTGGTATATTCATTATTGGTCGTACACTAGTTTTGATAAGGTACGTCAATTTTAACTTCCGTTTCGGTGGGCTAAGAAAAAAGCTCTGAATGCATTCTAAAGTGCGTGAAGGGAGAGAACCCTTAAAACTTTAGATAAGAGAGTCATGCTCAACTTAGTCATAATGTCAGAGTCAAAGGTGTTGTAGAACTTTCTGGTTGTGCAGATGACAAGCGACGTGTGTTGCCCGCGGTCAGAATGTTTGTGAGGACATGGCTTAGCAACGTAGGCTACCACAGGCATCAGTCACCTCTCAGCTATTGCGGAAGTCCTGAGACGTGATAGTGATTGTGCGTTCGCCTGGTGTAAGTCGCCACAGGACCAGTGTGTCATTGAGGCGTCGATTCCTGTTCTGTCGCAGGTGGTGATTTCGATTACACGCACATCGCCACCTGTGCAGGTGCTGTCGTACACGGGTCGCACTGCGACGGCATGAGTCAGCTGTCGTCTTGTCTCTTAGCGATGTTTTTGGGTCTCACAGTAGGATGAATTTATTGCCCTGGGACATCTGCGTCTCATGCTCCTGAGCATGCGAGAGCGGACATTTAACGCAGATGACCGGGACTGGGCCTCTCTTGTGTGTGGCGTAACTAAAACAGACGGTCGGTGCATTCAACTCTCCGAATAACTAGTGGAGCGTAATCTCTCCATCACTTGGGAGCAAGGAGAGATTGACATGCATTGTATTAATGTTGCTCTCAGTGTAAATTGAAGCGGCAGCCGTGCTGCCTGTTCTGGGTCAATTGCAATTTTCCTAGTTCTTCTTTGTGGACCACTAGACCAACATGACTGAAAAGTAGTCAGGTGCGATCAAACTGGGCATGCTTAGGAAACTGCCTTGTTTATAATGCGTGCTGCTAAGAGCCAGGAGCAGTGATTTATCTATCGCGAAAGACGACTATCACTATCTAGCCTCTTTAACGCTACTGCTAATTCTTGCTGTTCATCATATATGCCATAGTAATCCAGGACCTTTAACGCCATATTACAATAGATAGCTACCTTACAAGCTCCCAGGACTTGCCAAGTTCCAGTCAATCAGCCTGACTATGTAACCCGGCTGTGGCTGTACTCGCATGAAGCGCCCTCGCAGGCTACAGTGACAGAGGCCAGTTTATAGCCTCGCTTGTGGCAGGACTGCCTGAGCCTACTTGATGATACTTATTTGGCCGTGTCATGTGTCTGATTTTACTTTTGTTTGTTTTAATTACACTGCTAGGTTCTTTATGTGGCACGATACTTCTAATGGTATTCGATACTTTAACATTGCGGTTTATACACCAAGCAGTTTACTTCACCCCACTTGCAATTTCAATGTCATACAGATTTTTATGTTTGCATTTGATGAATTTTGGTATGGAGTTTGGGATTTGATACTGTTGTTATGGTGGCTAATCAAATTCTAACATTGGTACTATTTAGGTTTTGTTCTTAGGGAAAATCAGGGTGTTGTTAAACAATTTGGTGCTCTTCAGTCTTGCACTTTATTTGAACTAAACTATGCTCTTAAGTGTATTGCAGTCGATGACAAATTAATAGTCTCCGGGTTCACTCAGGTGTGACAGTCTCTTGTGATGTTTGCGTGTTATTAGCGTCTAACTTGTACACTCGAAAGCTTTGACTATTGGCCCAAGAGTCCAGAACATAATGAGGCCATGATTATTTAATAACTAGGCTAATCCAACTGTCCCCATACGATAAGTTCTCTTTCTCGGTTTTCTGTTTGGACGCACATTCCCGGGCGTTTGGCTGGTTAAGTTTTTGTATACGGTTTCTGGGTTTTGTGCTTCATACTTTGACAGATCACACTATAGAAAGATTGGGCTCAAGAGATTACATGTACTTCGATTCTTCGACATTTGTTTATGCACTTCGCTAGGTTGATATCTATAGCTAATGTACGCTGTTGGGGATGGCCTATGGGCAGCTGTATCGGCTCCAGTAGCTCCAACTTATCCCTCTCGCATTTGGGAGCCACTTGAAGTAGCCCCAACCGAGCGGACAAGTTGCGGGTGGAATAGCTTTTATTGTGCCAATTAGACGCAATAACTCCGATCACTGTGGGGTTCACTAAATCTGCGTTACACATTTTGGGCTTGTGGGTCAGCAACGAGGGGACAACGACGTAGCGAGCTTGGACGCTGGAATTCTTAGATGTCCTCTCTGGCGTAGGGTGGTCTTGAGCATTTGGGAAGTGTCTCTTCAACCGGTGCAGTCCAAAATTCATCTAGTCTGGAATATTTACTACGAGGTATTTTAGAATGAAAAAACATGAGTTTAACCGTAGTATGTCAAGATTACGCTAGTTAGACTAAGACTCATAACCAAGGTATAGTTGATTGGCGTAATTCAATCTATGTTAATGAACATAAGTTATTCTAAATTCATCACTATTCAATAAAGATTAGGTGGTTTTTAGTCTGCTGTAGTGTTGTCATGATTTGGCGTAGCAGATGTTAATAGTGGGCATTATGAAGTATAAACATGATATAGTCGTGAGAGAAAGTTAATGAGGTTGAGACAGGTAGGGGAAGACGTGGATTGAGGAGATATGTGATAGCACCGACATGCTCTATCCTAACTACAGGCAGTGGTAAAGCTATATGAACAAATGAGAGAAAGAAGTGAACATCTGAGATGAGAATTATGGAACAGGAAGGACAAAGTTGTTTAGATCTCGACAAGACTGTAAGCCGTTACCTGTATTGATATATTTCGAGTAGCGCTCTGATACTTCCGGCGACGAAGATTCATATGGAGCCTGTCATAAATAACACACTCTTGCTTGATCATCTGAAAGTACTCTGGGATACATCCAGTACCATAAAATCTTGGTGGGTTTTGGGGTTGGAAGGGCTAATCGGTGTTCCAAGGGGCCGACCCTTCCAAGAGTGCCGTTCAAGAGATTGTCAAAGGCACATTGCCCTTTCAAGGCACTCTATCCCTAGTGTGGCGGTGTGTAAGGGAGTAGGAGGTGAAGACACTATTGTAGTTGCTTGTGATTTGGAAACACAACACCTTGGACAAAAACACATTAAATTGTTATGTTTCGCATACCAAAGGACATATATGGCAATGTGAGAGCTACAGTTCAGGCACAGCCGGGAGTGTGTGGAAGCAACTTCCTGGGAGGTGGGCTATAGGGTATATCAGGGAGAGAACAGAGCAAGCTTTGTTGTGTTGCTTTGTCAGTTTGTAAGAAAATTAACACATTTTGAAAAAGTCTCAAAGCACTTCGGAAGGAATTCTGGGTCTTTTTTTTGGAGTAAGCAGATTTGGTTATCAGGATCTCCGTTTTTAGCGATCTGGGGAACTTACGGTGCTTCGAGTGGTAATTGCGCACAAACACGATAACAGTGGTGGACAACCGCGTTAACTACCTCCAATCTGTGTTTATTACGGCAATTGTTGAAATCTGTGGCAGAGTTTCTGCGGGGAAGTTTAGAAGGCAGGGAGAGCGGGTGGCGGTGGGATATATCCTCAGCTGGTTGTCTTTACCGATTCTCCGACCGAGATGATTTTTTCTTGTTGGGTTTTGTAGGATGTTCGTGGTCGGGGTTTGTGGCATGAATTATTTGCGTCTGCGTAGCGGGGGGTGCTATTGTAGGTAGGTGCAAGTGATTCTTGCGTTGCCTATGTTTGTGGAAGGAGGTATGTAGAGTTGTGGGCTGTTTATGTTGGACAGAGGTGTGCGCTGTTGTGCGTGGGGCGGCTGTTGTGTTAAGGGTCTCGCTGAGGCTGGAGTCTGCTTGCCTGGTGACGCGTGGGTCTTGTGGTGCGTGGGTGCGCGTGAATGTGTAGTTTTTTGAGGGTTCGGTTAAAGCTGAGGGTGGTTAGGGCCAGAAGTGAAGGCTGGTGCTATGTTTGACATGTGTTTGTTTCTATGTCTTTATTGTTGGTTTTGGGCGGTTGCGGCTGGTTATGGCTAGTTATGCAGTTAGCCAAGGGGCAGGCGGTCGTCAATTTGCGTTTTTCCTCTGACACCATTAAGACGCCAGACACGATGATTTTTTGATTGATTCGCAAGCACGGAGCTGGGTTGAGTTTAGCTCTCTAGTCTCAGTAGTGTTTGTGGTGATGGGTGCGGTGTCGTCTGTCTGTGTTTGTTGGTGTGTCATTTAGGGAGTGCGGGCCATGGTCCGAAGGCGGTATGATGCTCTCGCCTGCTGGCACCTGCGCCTTACGTTTGAGCATATGCGGAACTATTCCAGTACGGGGTTGGGGACATATATAGTGAATACAAAAACAACAGAAAACTAAGGTCGGAGGGACACGGGTATCTGTCTGATCTACGCTTCTCGTGCACAATCTCTCCTGGCTGCTCGTGGGGGGTCTGCCTCCGTCGGAAGGGGTCGGCGAACTCGTGCCCTCATGGGCCAGCCATCGTGCAGCCACGATGAGGTTCTCAGTGTGTGACTGGGCGTGGCTGGTGGCCGCATGCTCGGTGGGGTCGATGCCGTGGTGTGGTGGATGGTCGTAGGAGATTCGTAAGGTTATAGGTCTTGGTCTAGACCTTAGCGGCTGGTGTGGTACTGTTACTATTTGTACTTGGTTAGGTCAAATAGATGGTGTTGTCCGCTCGTGATGGGGCTCGGGAACCTCAGTTGCGCCTCTCTGTTGATTGGTACAAATACAATGTCATTCGATGTCCAGTTGTGCATGCACAAACCCCGCTGGCAAGCTCTAGGTCTCACCCACATCTCAACGCGTAAACTAGGTGAGACTTGTTTTTACTAGGCATTTTTGGGATCCCCTTGGAAGAAGCATATACGCTAACTTATGTTTGTTCGGCACGTCGCAGTTGTATAAATCTCGTTGTGTGAGGAGTCTGCTCAATAGGATGTTAGAAAGAGACCAATTAGTTATCTCTAGTTACGTAATGTCTACAGGTAGGAGAGAGAATCAGAGTCGAGTATATGCATAATTTTCAATACTTAATTATTATTTTCATTATCTAACTTTAGGCAAATGCAATATCAAAGTTCTTGGAGTTCGGTCTGTTGTTCGACGTGCACTCTAATATACCGATGGTACAGGTGTTAGACATTACACCGTACGCAATACGTCTCTGAGTTACAGCGAACCTACCACCAATATGATAAATGAAAACAACGTTGTTAGGTCTAAACATTAGGTACGTTAACAGAATAAATAGACAGGGTGAAAAGAGCAGCAGAGAGCACTCTCTATATAGGGGCAACTTAGACGAGCAGGGGACGTGACATGAAAGTCAGCAAACGCGGGGAGGATTGATGGGGAGGGCTTACTTTCGATCAGGTACATTATTCGCACAAGATTGATATAGGAGGCTTATGCCGAGCGCTGGAACTATAGATTGGTCAGTAGGCGGGTATACCTCGTCCGAGTCGTGGCATGGTGGGTAACGATGGACTATGCACATTGAATATGACGTAAACAGAGAGTAGCATGTGAGAAAGATGGGGTTACTAGCGCGGTGGTGGTGAGTGGTGGGTGGGCTGGGGAGGTAAGAGCAGAGTGGCGGTGACAACTAGAGTACATGATGAGTTCTGGGATAAGCGAAGGGCTCACGACTTCGTGCGTCGGCGGCGGAATTTTAGATAGCAAGAAAAGTAGGATCCTGCAGGACTGGTGAAGGGTGTGAGTAGTAGTGTTGAAAGGTGGACTATGCTTTGCATAGTCCTGGTCTGATAGGGCGTTTGGCAAGAGTGTTCCTGGTTGAGCTTAGATGGGATCTTGGGCAAAAGGTCCTGGTGTAGCGGGAACGCTGTGAAAGTCACCTCTGGAAACGAGCGTCGGGTCGAGCTGGAGCATAGCCGCATCGGCTATGGTGAGCAAGCTGGGTATCCGTGCTGGAGACTCGGTGCTGCTGGATATCGATTGTCCTGGCTGGCACCTGGCTTGCATACTCGTGTCTGGTCATGCGGTCCATGGCGGCATTTCTCCTCAAGCTTATGTCTTATCTAGTGAAGTGCTAGATTTAGACGGTATAAGGAGAAGATAGGGGTTGGGTGTGGAGGTTTTGGTTGGGGTCTGAGATTAGTCGATACGCTGGCTTTGATGCCGGGCAGTCTGTAGAGCGGAAGTGATCTGTGCGTGATTTTACTTGGATGTCTGGGGAAGGTCTGGGGTGATCGTTGGTGCGTAACAAGGCGTACATGGGTGAGGGCATATGAAAGTCTCATTGGTTCCTATATGGCATACGTGGTATAAGCTATGTAGGTCTAGGTGGAGATCAAACCGTTGCGATTGCTATCTGCGGTGTATGACTCTGGTTAAGAAGGATAGACTAATTAGCTGTAATATATTAAGATTGTTAGAAAGATTATATGTAACTTTGGATATATCGATGAGGATTTATTTAAGTTATAGTATTAGAATGCATGCAGTCGCAGTATATTCAGTTGATGATATGAGTAAGCATTTACAGGTATAATATCTATTCTAGTCTAAAATTTCTGTTCAAGATAAGGAAAGGCGGTACTGAATGTGTGAGAGGAATTTTGTGGAACAGTGTATTGGTCGGTTGATTCTTTAGTCATTGTCGTGGATAAAAGTTGCTATTGTGATTAGCTCTATGCTCTTATTCTTATGAGCTGAAGATGCAGTCTGATTTGTTGTGCATCAGATGAAAGTCTCATCGGAAATTGCGGTCCTGTTTTGCTGTGCATTGCATTAACTCAGATCGGTCGATCAATGAGTAACATTTCTTTCGTATCGGACTATCCATGGCTTATGATTTTGCTTTCATTTATACTTGGCTTTTTCAGGGTGTACTTTGTTTAATGTGATGGGGATCTGTTAGAAAGTAATTTTAACTGATTGAACATTATGGTGAGGATATTATTTTGTCTTGAGCTCGCTTTATAGTGGTTTGGTAGTTTGTTTATTCACCTATCGTTTTTCACAGATGGGTTGCTAGTCATGTAGAAGACGCTTTCGGCTAGAGAGGTTAATCGGTAGAGGGCTGTGGCGGTGACGTGCTGTATGCTACGTTCGTTCTTGTAGTCTGATTTGATTAGCGTGATCTGCTCTGGAACGGCGTACTAGGCTTTTGACTTGGACCGTTTTAGCCTCCGCCATAGTTGACCATAGTTTTGTGTGGAATTTTGTCTGAGATAGTTTGTTGGGAAATGTGGCGTGTGGCGCTGTGTGATCATTGGGTCATAGGGTGGTTTTGGGCGACTGGAAAGAGGTATTTTGAGGGTAATTGGGCATGAGTGCGTGGGTTTGTTTTCTTTCTCGCAGAATCAGTGTTGTGGCTCTGATTGATAGAATCTGCTCGCTTGCTACATGGTTTAATTTGAGCGATCTAAAGTCGCCTTTAGCCATTCTTGAAACAAAAGGGTCGGGACAGTGTTTTTTTATGTTGAATTTACTATTTATGTTGTTTGTCACGTGAAGTGTTGGTGGGATAGAGCGAGTGCCCTACTGTTCTAGTGTGATATGGAATATAATGCTAATTGAGGCAGCTGTATGTGGTGATAAGGGCACCTTAAAGATTTAAGTGCCTTCAGTTGCAAAACTATTCGTCCATTCTGCGCTATTGTATGAATGCTGTTGTCTCTGTATTGTGTTATTTTTTATGTCAGAAATGTATTTTGGACTAAACGTTCAACTGAGTAAAGCATTACGTATTTCACTATCGTGATTCTTTGCTACACCTTGGAAAGTTGTTTGAGGTGTGGTTGGAACGATTTACGCTATGGAAGGCTCTGCATTGATGCATTGATGTACCTAGAGTGTCATGTTCATTGCCTGGGTTGCTGAACATGGTCCAGGAATGAAAGAGCTAATTCCATAGTGATTATAAATTGGTGCATTGTGCACCGACTGCCATGCTGTGAGGGGAGAAGACGATGTTCGTGGTGCCCCATTGTTTGCGTTATTGGCAGCAGCCTGCAATGTTTGTGTGTGCGTATAAGTAGATGACTCAAACTTGAAGGCCCAATGAAGTACGAAACATTCAGATTGAAGTATGGTCATCTACATTTCACTGATGTCCCTTATCACGGTCCTGCAAAGTAAGAAAGTTCCTCCTGTTTCTTCAACATGACAACGCCTTTTGAAGGAAAAGCAACTATAGTCATAGAAAAAAATATATTAAAGCTTAGGAAAGGAGGTAGTCATGAGAAGGTTGGAGCAAAGTGGGTGGAGTAATATTGAACTAAGTTTTTGGCACCTTAGTTGGATTTAAGTGTGAATTATCCTTGAATAACATAGGCGACACAGAAGAAGAGATGTTTTTTCAATGACATATTATCGCGCATGTTCATAGTCTGTTGACGGTCAGACGATTTTATGAGGCTTCCTTCGATTTTAAGGGATCGCATACGGAGTTTGGCGAGTAGTTTTTTATCAAGGGTTTTACAATGGCGGCATGTACGCAGTGAAGGCTTTGAACCATTGCAACTACTTATAAGCAGACATGAAGGATAAAGTTGGCAACAGTAAAACCATGGCAAACTGACCATGATATTGAAACAGACGCGGATACGATCACAGACATAGAGGAACTGAGCACTGTAAGCCACACAAAGGGTGGGAACTGACGCAGATTAACTGCTTTGCCATTCAAAGCCAGTGATTCCTGCGTAGCGGTCCCTATACCCATGTCCAATCAGGCTATGATAGGTCCAGGGGAGCGGGCGTGCGCTCTCGCACCATGCTCAATCATGAGTCTATTGTACACAATGCTTCAGAAGCTGAAAACGTCAGCCTACATTTCTTTAACTTTGGCTGCATACTCACTACAGTCGTTAAATCAATAGGAGGCATTATGGTTGGGGATGCTGCTGAAATTCGGGCTGGGTTACAACTGCTTTGTTCCAGTTCCGTCAATTTTAAAATTCTAGCTCTTAGTTGTTGTTAACGGGCAATTTGGAGAGTGAAGAACGAGTGTGACACGATTTCCCCAGACAAAGGCGATAAATGGACATAATTCAAGTCTTGATTATTCTCTATGCGCAGGAGATGTTGGCATAGAGCCAAACTGATCAATGTTGGTTCACACAGATGCTGATTGTTTTTTCGATTTCTAGCCCCGCCCCTACCTTTAAAGATTTCTGTGAATAGCTCTCTAGTATTCCAGTCATTCTGATACATGATAGTTAGGGCTAATGAATTCATTTCAATTGACTGGGTCTCGCCCTATACTGATCACTGAAATCTGTACCTAGTAAAATCTTTGGGAAAATTTGTTGCGCAGTGTATGGGTTTATATTTTTTGTTGCAGTGTACAACGAGTCTCCTTAATTTCCAGCATTTTCGTCAGACGTTCGCGCCAACATAATGTAGACATAGATGCCAATGACATATGAGTCAAGGGCCTATGACCAATAGATATCGGTAGACAAATAAAAGTTTGTTACATATAGGGTTTACATTACATGTAGGCTGGAGGTGGTGAACGGGTGCGCGTACTATATAGTTGGTCTACGGCAGTGTAGGTGATCAACGTTCAAATCGACAGATGTATTACTAAGAACGCAATCAGTCCTGAGCTCTAGGTCATAATTCATAAAGTGCATGTATCTACACGGCAGTATGACGATAGCCATCAGTATCGTTTCCAGATTTAGGACGACGCTTATATATCGCAGCGGGGACATCCAACCGCTGCATTATTAAAAACCCGAGTCATACAGTAGGATCAGTGGTATATAAAGGGACCATTCTTGCATATCCTTTTAAGGACCAGATTTCTCCGGGGCTGGTTAATTAGTACAGGGCTTAGTAACATCATTGAGTAAGCAAAGGCGTGATACAAACTATTACTGCACAACAGTACTTTGACTGAAATACTATAGGTTATCTATTACATGACAAAGACAATCTGACATATTTACACTGATCATTATATAAATAACTACCTTGAGAAATTCGGCATCGAAAATCATACTCAGAGTAGACGATAAAAGGGTTCTTGGACACTAGAGGATATTCTAGTGGCATTAAGCATTTCATCATATCCAATTCGCATAGCGCAATCAGGAAGAGAACCTAAAGAATTAATCCAGATATATTTCTTATATCTCTATAGCATTATAATCATCATAGAAAGTGTGTACTTCAGACTAACGAAAGCATTATTGTAACAAGTAATAGACTCCTACATAAGAATTAAAATTCTATGCTACGCTCTGAACATAAATAGTTGCTATATACTCAAGTGGGGGAGTGTCTTCAGAGAGTAAGGATAGTGTCGGGCGACCTGGTCTGTCAAGCCGTTTACTGATGATACGAATATGAGTCGACTGTCAATAGTTTAGACAAGTAACAAAAAATAGTGAAAACGCTGAATCAGAACACAAGCATTGCCTCAGGAATCTCCAGACTATACATAGCAGGGAACAGAAAAGGGGTCATTTGAACACAGAGAATGTCTCTTAAGGAAGATTCCTACGACCATAAGTAGGGTATCTACATCCCTCATATATGTGGAGCACCAATATATTACCTAAAGAGGACTTCGTACATAGCAATACCGGGGAAAATATATACGCACTCTCAGGAATCATGATAGGTACAAGATGCTATTTATCTCTAGTTAAAGATATTTATAGATTATTTGCAAGACACTTTAGGGATGAATGAATATGAGAGATTAATTTTCCTGTGGGTTTCAGTTAAGATTTGTAAATTGTATCAATAAGAAATTAAATTGTCACGCTTTTAGGATTCTGATGTGGCTACTACAGCTGGATAAGCTATGTGATGCCACAGGTAATACATAATCTTTCTAACATCTCATTGATAGGGATTTCCACCATGGTGCAGTAAGACAATCTGGTATAGAGAGTAATGTTTTACGACGACCAGAAGTGCCGTTAGCATGATATAATCTGGAGCAAGTGATAAATATGACATGTAGAGGTCTGTAGCATCAAATGAGGAGTTAGGATTAGACTCTGGTTGTCATTGAGATGAAGAGACAGTATACAAAGGGAAATACAAAGTTCTATTGACATGAGTCTGGTTTTCTGGCGTGATGTATTATGATAGAGCATAATGCAGCGTTATTTAGGAGGGATTTATGTGGTATCCCTCATTCTAATGATTTCATAAAAATATGGCTTATGATTGGTTACTTTGAACGATAATTTATATAATGCCATGGCTTGTGAATCAGAGATGTACTGGCTAGCCATAAGGAAATTCGCTTTGATGGCAGGGTTGTCGGGTTCTTAAAGTGTATCTTGGCGCTTCAACATTGTTAAAATTGGGCGTTAATCTGATGAGGATATTAAATTTATACACAGGACTACAATTATAGCCCTAGAATCATATTGGGAAATGTCATCCACGAATGCCATAGCTCAGGTGATACGAAATCGTATAATTCAGTGCGGACCAGTTTTTCAATGAAGGTAGCGTGCAATAATAATCTGGCAAAACAGTAGGATAAGGCTCCGTAGGGTAATGTTCAGTAGTGTTGGTTTAAGCATTAAGTAATCGCGGTACATCCATTTCCTTCACGTATATAAGAAGAATTTGGTGTTCATACATTGTTTGATAAGTCATTTAGTGAGGGCCAAGTAAAGACGGTTCTGAACTCTATGATTTAAAGAGGGATATTAGAAACTTTAGAAGGCATTTTATTTAACCTTTTAATTATCAATAAAAAGAACTGGGCAAATCAACCCAATGCCCTCTATTGTTAAACTGTTAATACAGGAAGGTAAAGTGCTTTATCTAATCTGATGGTATGTTAGATGTAACTTAAGTAGAGGGTTGGTAGGTGCTTCTTCTGAGAGAAATAAAATGGGTGCTTCGTTTGAGGGCATGCTGAGAGGCAAGTAGATGGTGGATCTGTCTGGAGGATGGGGGTGGGGTGAACAGGTGATTTGATTGGCAAGGGAGGGTGATGATTGTGCGATATTGTGTGAGCAATCTGGATCCAGCCTTGTGATTTTTTGTAGATCGGTGTCACGATGCTTTTGTATTTCAAAGAAATCTTACATATATAAAAGAAATGAATATATAGGAAGACACCTAATTTAGTTACCATGAGTTAGTTTTCCATGATTGTTGGCAAAAGACTCCAGTAATCTAGGAAGTTTAAGATGAGGCCTTAGATTTATGGGACACATAACCTGCAGCACTAACTACTGAAACAGCATAATCACACAGCAAATATTGGACGCCCAAACTGAACAGGCAAGTATATCCTAAAGAAGCCTATGATCAATATAAGTCGCCAGTTCTACCATTGCACAATGAAGTGCTGGTGGCATACCAGATGTTCTTTTTGGGAGGGCAAAACAGTTACTTAAAATAATGGGCCATGTAGAAATTGAAGATTTCTTTGGGATATAAATTTATGCTAATTTTGGGAAAATTAATGTTATTGGTGTAAATGAGAGTTCCCTATGAGTGGCCCAATCTGGAGGGAGATATCAAAGGTTAGTGGTTACTATTTTATTCTTCTATCTTTCTGTATTATTATTTTGGTTGGTCCTTCTTGAAATGGCTGTATGTTTTTTTGTGACTAGGTCTGACTAACCTAAATCGCATGGTAGATGCTTATCGCTGTTAAGACCGGTTTATGAAATTATGACGATGGATAGATTAACAAGAATTAAGCTTTAATTTGAGTGTTAGTATGCACTTGGAGATTTGTGAAATGGTTTATTGGACAAAGTAGTGATACAAGTCGAATAATCAGAATTAAGGTTATGCAATCTCTCTGTCAAAATGTCGAAAAAAATCGTGGTACAGAATTGGCGGGCCAAATTAACGCTGGAAAACACCACAGACACAACAACACACAACACACAACCAAAACACGGAATGAGAACCAGCGAGTGAAAAGACTAGAGAGATGAAAATATTACACATTCATGACGAATGGAGAGAATCACAAGTCTTTCTCACAACTTTCGCTTCCGTGCCGAAAGCTTGGCTAACACAAGGGAGCACGTGTTAACTTACATCGTCTGCCACAACACACACACAAAACACACACAACACCACGACAACACCACACACAGCGACAGTAACACACAACGACTACGCCAGCACATGCAGGGACACAGAACAGCATTAATCCAAATCCAAGGCCTGTGGCATCCACACTTTGACTTAATTTCATGACTCGCGGTGGGAGTATTGGTATGCGAGCATATCATTAATTAACATGGCCTTGATTCTCAGGGGGGCTTTCGAAGTAACTTGGGATGTCCTACAGAGGGAAGTTCGTTGTTACAGGGTGAGTGTTGAAAGGCGCTCCGTTTCAGATCCTATCAAGGGCCACGGTGCGCGTCATTCCGGCTCCGGGCGCGGGATCGACATTGACATAAGACGAAGGTTTTCGTGCGTTCACACAAAATGGTAAGGCGGTAAGGGTGAGAATGTATGGGCATTAGCTCATTTACAGCGATAATGCATTGAGGCGCTAGGGAGGCGGCTGTATTCTCGTATTAGTAACCGATCAGCATTCGGCTCAGCACATGACCCAAAAGAAGAGTATCGGCCTAGACAGCGATTGCTCAATATATGAGAAATGATTGGTGCATGCGAGGAGGGGAGAGAGAAGCCATATGATCCTCCGCAGCTCCTTTCCTGTTCCTGGGTTAATTTGTATGTCCAAGAAACGCATAAGCAGACAGTGTGATAACATATATATTGGGGTTATCATCTACTGACAATATAAATGTAACTTTATTCATTATGTGAATAGCGTCAAGCTATACCTGCTCAAAATGGATGGAATACACATGTAAGACTTGTTGAGAGCATTTAGACCCTACAATATCTGTATTTAGAAGATTAATAGACACATGTGTTATATTAATACATGAGTACTAGTCATATAAACAGTAATTAAGTACTGTGGTGTGAATATATGATTAAAATGGACTATACACGCACATACCCAAACGAAACAAAATCGTATACGTAGCACACTTCACACTCAGCAACACATTACATCACTACCTAGTGCACAAGGGCTCATACATTCAGCTGCACAGCCGAGAAATATGCCTTTTCCAAGAGAGGAAGCTTCAACCTTAATCAAAAGCCAGCTAGCTCCACGGTAGATATTCCAGAGCTAACCGTATAAAGGTTACCTCACTCGCTAGTTTAACGCAGACAGTACGCCTTTTTTGGAAGAAAGTGTCACCGGAAATAAATCTGAAAAAAATCGCCCACGCACCTTTCATCACCAGAAGACGGGCATCATTTAGGTGCGGAACAAATCACTAGGCTCATCAGGTATCGGAGTATGATGAGAACAGATGGAGAGAGGAATCTCTCTTACCATAACGCAGGTGCATGTGTATCGCAGATGCAATATTACAGAAATGAGCCTGGACTTACGCTGCTTGGATCTAGGGTATGCCTGCAGCAAATTGTGGACTGAAATGATCTTTTGCTGTTCGGGATTTTCAAAATCAGGGATTCACTCATAATTCTTAATAGTGTCAGGACAGAAAGTTAGGAAATAGATTGTATAGAGACAGATCCTTTGGGGGTCAGAGCGTTATCGCCGATTTGAACTGGTTCAAATGTCAAGCTTTAGAGCCTTACCGAAGAAGCTAGATACGTCGCGGGTGAAATTTGTGTTCTGAGCCAGGAGGTCCTACTACTCATAACTTTGATAAAAGCCAGTATCAAGTGTCGTTTGTAGGGAGAGGATTTCACTAAGCATTAATCATCTGTCTCAGTTTTTCATTAGAAGTTGGCTTGTGATCAAGATTTCAAGAAAGCTTGTATTATGGGGGGACACAGCACTGACGCCAGATATTTGCCGTGTAGTCCATAATCTTGAGGGTACAGGCTCAGCAAAACTAAGCATAGCAGAATTACCCGACGAGATGTTTTGTTGATGGTGGTCTAGGATAAGTGCGAAATCGGTTATAAATATCTATGGTGAGCACTCACTCATTATGGGATGATGCACTTCTGTATTGCGAGAAGAATGCTACCGATCGCGCTGCACAGGAATCCTAGTTTACCGGAGGCGAATAGTCAGTGTACTGTGAAGCTTTGGGTTTTGATAAAGTTTTAATTTATTCAAATACTTTTTGTTTGGCAGCGTTTTAGTTCACTAATTCAAGATGCGACAAAGGATGGCGGAAACGGGGAGACTCACTGTCGGATCGTGAGGGAAATGAATCAGTTCTTCATTACAGGTTTGTCTAGGAAATGCACATAGTGAAGCACAGAATTCGTCATATCAATTTTCAAACTCTGGTAAGGGTAGAGTTAATGTTTTTCTGGTGATATTTAGTGACAATTTTTATCATATAATGTTCTCTAACATCCGGGGAGGAACATGTTTCTGGTTTGTTTGAATTACGCATAAAGGAAAGGGCTATATTGGACAGTACAGTGTTCTTTACATGATGAAACATTGGAGCTGCTGTTCGGAGGGCTCTCAATGAATCATATGGCCCTCTGGCACAATTGCTGCACATGTTTCTGGGACTTTTTTTGGTGGTCGGAAGTTAATCAACTAAGGGTTGAGTTTAGGTTTTAATCACTTGTGAGCGTTCCGGCGTTTAGCAGTCCGTGTAACTTTCCCGTTTAAATGGGCTCCTTGATGGTCTGACCTCCCCGGATTTTACATCCAGCTTGAAAATGTTCTCCACTCCCACATCGGCGAAGCGTGTGTGCAGCGTGCATCTGTTCTGGCCTGCTGGCAGACAAAACACCCGTCCTTGGAGCTTGAGCAGAGGGATTGGCATTACGCAGTTAGGTGGCATATTGATCGCTGTGGACAGGGTCCAGGTGCTTGGGACTGGCTGTAGTTGCTGTAATACTGCTGCTGGGGACACAGGTGTGCTGGGGGTCCCCTAGTCTGCTCTCTAACGGAGGTGGGGCAGATAGGCACAAGGCGGTGACCGAAACAATGCTTGCTGTTAATGTCTCCTTAAATCTGAGCAATCTCTGCACTGAGACCTTTTAGAGAAGCTACACCTGTCTTAAGTTCAGGCTAACTCTGTTTAACAGTTTCTGCGGGTATCTTAACGTCGGCTTCTTCACAGGACACTTTGTGGATGGCGTATTCTTCAAACTGGACTAAACTTACAGTTGTAGCAGGCTGTGGGGGCACTGAAACCGCTTTTTGTTTCCGTCTTTCTATCTCATTAGCACAAGCAATTGTTAAGCTTCTCTAGCAAAAGCCTCAATCTGATGTTTCGCTAGTCTTAGCAGGAGAGGCTGCATGTTTCCTATTCCTGATACTGTCACTCTGGAGACCTGTAAGGACTGTGTGTAAACACATGCGCTGGACTAGAGCAGGGTCATACTTAAGCCCAGATTCCTGACTCCTGGGATGCAAACAGTACTTTTTTGCCTCAAATCTAAGACGCGCATCAGGAAGCTTTGAGGGGTCTCCTTGCTATGCTGTGCTTCTGAAGCTAGCTGTTTTGGTAAAGCTCTGTTGCCTCTTCTCTTTGGAAGTGGGAACGCAGGATACTCTAAGTGTTGGTAAGAGTTAGCTGGGGTTTACCTTCCAAGTAAACTGCGTAGCTTGTGAGCCTGGAAGAAATAGCCTGACTACTGCTTAACTATTTCTATCCTCAGGATAGCTCTTGTTAAGGTCGCTCTCGAGTTGACTGGGCAAGCTGGAAAAAATCAGTTTATCCTTTTCTGCCCGGTTCACCATCTGGAACCAGAAAATTTTAAAACTCTTTGCGCCAGTAATGAGCTGGGCTGTGCATTGGGTGAGAGCGGCACGCTCCCTGAAGATTGGCATGGGGTTGGGCGCTGGACGGCAGAGAATCACTGGCTTTGGCTGCAGTAATCTGCTCAGTTCCCACCCTTTGTTGGTGGGTTAAGTTTCTCAGTTCCTCTCTATTCTGTGATGTAATTGCCGTCTGTTTCAATATCATGGTCAGTTTGCCATGTTTTTTGTTATCTTTGGCCACTTATCTCTGTCATTGTCTCTTTAAGTAGCAACAATTCCGAACATGCCGCCATCTTCTAACTCCGCACTTCCTCTCTTTCAAGGAACCTCATAATGTGGTCATCAATGATAATGCGGGATTTGTTCTTGAACATCTCTTCTCTGTTCGCCTGATATGTCCAAGGAAATCAACATATCTCTAGTAACTTATCTTTAGTCAGGGTGTGCAATTCTCCTACTACTCTTCCTGTAGTTCTCTTCCAAGGCGGTTGTTCATGTTGACAGAAGGAGGAACTTTTACTGTGCAGGAGTTGACTCTGAATTAGATGGTCCTTACTGTCTCTGATGGTCGATCAACTGGCCTCAGTTGACACGTACTTAACCACCAACTTCCCAGCTCTCCCTCGAACAGCAACATTTCCTCACTGCAGCCTGCCTGAGTTATTTATGTGGGGTTTAGCTGGCTCGGAATTCAGCAACCCAGGATGTGGAAACTGGACATCTGAGCAGCAATCTCAGCGGAGCCTCCAAAAATGTTACACCCCTGAAAAAGGGTAAGAAAAATCACGATAGTGATAGGAATGTTTACTCATTGAACGTTTAGTGGCTCATTGTAGCATAAATAACACATTTTAGCAGAACACAGATCTACAGGAACGATAGGTTTTGTAGGGTACAAGGCTTTATTCAAATCATAAAGTATACACTGTACATCCATGAAACAAATACTGTTTTCAATATAACTGTCAAGCAAAGCTTTAACTCAGTAAACCATACACAATTCATCAACAGGCAACAAAGTGTTTGAAAACACACCACACAAATAACGCCGCAAAACATCTTACCAACAGCGCCCACGTTCATTCACAATCGACATCAAAAAATGGCAGCTAGTAGCAGTACCTAGCAGTACGAAGCTAGCTGCAACCGAGCACGGCTCACATTACTCTCTGCAAACCCAACCAACTTCCTCAACATGTTACTAAACAAACCTTAAACACTCTTGACATGTTATCAAGTTTATTACATTAAATTACCTTCTTTTAATCATCATAATGTACCTGAAAAAGGGTAGAAAGAATCACGATAGTGATACGGAATGTTTACTCATTGAACGTTTAGTGCAATGAGAACAAGACGCGCCAATTCTCCGTGAACTTGAGTGGAAGACCAGAGCAATCGATCTCAGGCTCATAGATTAAGAGCATTTAGTAGATCACAGATTTAGCATTCTTATCCCACGACACATAAGGAATCAACATAACGTTTACACATTCCTCTCCACAATTCGTACCCTTTGTATGCTTGAACGGATTTTAACAGAATTATAGTAAATGTTATCAATCTATCAACTAATACTGACTGCATGATCTTCTTTAACCTTAGATGTTTTAAGATCCTACATACTATGAATTTTACTAAATACTTTTTAATGTATAACAGGCTATTAGTATTCCTTTAACCTGTCACACCTGCAAAGCCGCCCGTCTGCCAAGAGCCTACAGAGCTTCCGCCAGAACCGGATCAGCCAGAGCTTCCGCCAGACCGGATCAGCCAGAGCCTTCCGCCAGACCGGATCAGCCAGAGCCTTCGCCAGACCGGAATCAGCCAGAGCCTTCCGCCAGACGGATCAGCAGAGCCGTCCAGCCAGGACCAGCCAGAGCCGTCCAGCCAGGAACAGCCAGAGCCGTCCGCCAGGACTCTGCCAGATGCTCGTCCATCCAGGAACCTGCAGAGTCCCTCAGCAGGACTGCCAGAGTCCCTCACCAGACCTGCCAGAGTCCCCTCAGCCAGGACCTGCGCAGAGTCCCTGCCAGGACCGTGCCAGCTTCCTCACAGGACCCTGCCAGTGCCTCAGCCCGGTCTGTCCTATCCGGTGCTGCCCCTTATCCAGTGCTGCCTTATATCCGGTGTGTGGCCCTTATCGCCGGTGCTGCCCCTTCATTTAGGTGGTTTTAGTTGGAGGGTGGTCATTGGAGGGGGATCAGAAGCGGGGAGTGACTTATGGTGGTGTGGGACAGCGGTCCGGAGTGAGCCACCACCGTGGTCAGATGCCCACCCAGACCTCCCTGGATTTGTGCTGGTGCGCCCGGCGTTCGCACCTTGAGGGGGGGGGGTTCTGTCACGTTCTGACCTTGTTTTCTGTTGTTTTTGTATGTGTGTGATGGTCAGGGCGTGAGTTTTGGGTGGGCAGTCTATGTTTGCTGTTTCTATGTTGGTTTTGGGTTCCCTGGTATGGCTCTTAATTAGAGGCAGGTGTTTTGCGTTTTCCTCTAATTGAGAGTCATATTAAGGTAGGTTGTTCTCACTGTTTGTTTGTGGTGATTGTCGCTGTGTCTGTGTTTGTTGCACCACACGGTACTGTCTCGTCTCGTCTCGTTCATTCGGTCGTTCCTGTTCATGTGTTCTTCGTTTCATGTAAGTTGTAGTTTAGGTCTGTCTAGTTCGTTTTGTTATTTTGTATATTTAGTCAAGTGTATTTCGTGTCTGTCTTCGTCTTACAATAAAGTCATTATGTATTCATCACCCGCTGCGCCTTGGTCTACTCACTCACGAAAGAGAGCCGTTACACTGAAAGCCTAAGCTACAGTTAGCTAGCACTGCAGTGCATAAACTGTGGTGGTAGTTGACTCAAAGAGAGACAAAGACAATAGTTACAAACTGCCAACAGAGAGAGAGACAGAGAGAGATAGCTATATTTCATATTTTTTTCACTTTCATTACTAAGCTAGCAAATCAAATCAAAGTTTATTTGTCACGTGCACCAAATACACAGGTGTAGACATTACAGTGAAATGCTTACTTACAGGCTCTAACCAATAGTGCAAAAAAGGTGTTAGGTGAACAATAGGTCGTAAAAAATAAAACAACAGTAAAAAGACAGGCTATATACAGTAGCGAGGCTATAAAAGTAGCGAGGCTACATAAGACACCGGTTAGTAGGCTGATTGAGGTAGTATGTACATGTAGATATGGTTAAAGTGACTATGCATATATGATGAACAGAGAGTAGCAGTAGCGTAAAAGAGGGTTGGCGGTGGGTGGGTGGCGGGTGGCGGGTGGCGGGTGGGGGTGGCGGGGACACAGTACAGATAGCCCGGTTAGCCAATGTGCGGGCATTGGTTGGTCGGCCGAATTGAGGTAGTATGTACGTGAATGTATAGTTAAAGTGACTATGCATATATGATAAACAGAGAGTAGCAGCAGCGTAAAAAGAGGGGTTGGGGGGCACACAATGCAAATTGTCCGGGTAGCCTTTGATTACCTGTTGAGGAGTCTTATGGCTTGGGGGTAAAAACTGTTGAGAAGCCT
Source organism: Salvelinus sp. IW2-2015 (assembly GCF_002910315.2). Classification (NCBI taxonomy): domain Eukaryota; kingdom Metazoa; phylum Chordata; class Actinopteri; order Salmoniformes; family Salmonidae; genus Salvelinus; species Salvelinus sp. IW2-2015. The sequence goes on from NW_019942626.1 coordinate 20,256, forward strand.
TTTTGTCCTAGACTTGGCACTCCGGTACCGCTTGCCATGCGGTAGTAGAGAGAACAGTCTATGACTGGGGTGGCTGGGGTCTTGGGTCACCCTACTTTGAACTGGTTTCATCCAAATATCATCCAATTTGATAAAAAAACATTATTTTTACTGTTTGGGACCTTGCACTTAAAAGAAAGAGGAGGATGTATGTTTCTAGAATGGGTATGAGGACACATTTAGGAATTTACAATGACCATTTGATGGAATGAAATGACTGACCACTGAATATAGCCGTCTGGTTGGAGAGCTACTATGCATCAATCTAAAACCTGATTTCAATGTGACTGCTCGGTATTGGAGATGCTTGAGGAGTACCTCCATCTGGCTTAGGTTAGGTAATGCAGGCAGTGTGAACTCAGTCACATGCTGATTGATTAACAGTGACGACCGTTTCCTCAGCACTCTTGTATCTTTGTTTCTGCTGTGGCTTTGAGGTTCATGCTTTTGACCAGTAGCACTGCTCCCTTTTCATGTGCTAACAGCGTCTGTCTCCAGGCTCAGAATGTATCCGTTATGCTGACTAGCTTCCAGCAGCTGACTTTCACCAATTATTCACACTGTGTGTAGGTCTGGGAGCTGAGGGGTATGCCTCATCTCTGGTGGTGGTCATACACACCTCCCCCACTACCACTACCAAGGGGTCCTGTGTTTATGTGTTTATGTGTATGAGTTGTGAGGGCCAGCAGTGTTGAAACTGCTGCAGGATGGTAGGATGGTACTAAGGCATAATGCCTCAGTGACATAATCAGGCTATTCCTATGTCCTGTTAGTTAGACCACAGCAATTGACCACAGCAATTGATTGTAGAAAAGACACAACACTATCTTCACTACTTGTTCTGTCTCACGTCAGATAACGCAATGATTCCACCTGCACTGAGGGACACGTGCCATGTAGGAGCGACACCACTTGTCAGAAGAAAATACATAGACATTTTTTCCTTCTTTTAACTAGGCAAGTCAGTTAAGAACAAATTCTGATTTTCAGTGAAAGCCTAGGAACAGTGGGTTAACTGCCTTGTTCAGGGGCACAACAACAGATTTTTACCTTGTCAGCTCGGGGATTTGATCTTGCAATCTTTCAGTTACAAGTCCAGCATGCTAAC
>NW_019942627.1:0-19883 GCF_002910315.2 Salvelinus sp. IW2-2015
AAATAAGTGGAGGTCAGGGGTCTCAACAGGTCAAACATAGTGGAGGTCAGGGGTCTCCAACAGGTCAAAACATAGTGGAGGTCAGGGGGTACTCAACGGTCAAATATAGTGGAGGTCAGGGGTCTCCAACCGGTCAAAATAGTGGAGGTCAGGGGTCTCCAAACAGGTCAAAATAGTGGAGGCAGGGGTCTCCAACAGGTCAAACATAGTGGAGGTCAGGGGTCTCCAACAGGTCAAACATAGTGGAGGTCAGGGGTCTCCAACAGGTCAAACATAGTGGAGGTCAGGGGTCTCCAACAGTTCAAATATAGTGGAGGTCAGGGGTCTCAAGGTAAACATGGGAGGTCAGGGTCTCCAACGGTCAAACATAGTGGAGGTCAGGGGTCTCCAACAGGTCAAAATAGTGGAGGTCAGGGTCTCCAAACAGGTCAAATATAGTGGAGGTTCAGGGGTCTCCAACAGGTCAAATATAGTGGAGGTCAGGGTCTCCAACAGGTCAAATATAGTGGAGGTTCAGGGGTCTCCAACAGGTCAAATATAGTGGAGGTCAGGGGTCTCCAACAGGTCAAACATAGTGGAGGTCAGGGTCTCCAACAGGTCAAAACATTAGTGGAGGTCAGGGGTCGTCCAACAGGTCAAACATAGTGGAGGGCAGGGGTCTCAACAGGTCAAACATAGTGGAGGTCAGGGGTCTCCAACAGGTCAAATATAGTTGGAGGTCAGGGGTCTCCAACAGGTTCATAGTGGAGGTCAGGGGTCTCCAACAGGTCAAGATATAGTGGAGTCAGGGGTCTCCAACAGTCAAACATAGTGGAGGTCAGGGTCTCCAACAGGTCAAATATAGTGGAGGTCAGGGGTCTCCAACAGGTCAAACATAGTGGAGGTCAGGGTCTCCAACAGGTCAAAATATAGTGGAGGTCAGGGTCTCCAACAGGTCAAAATATAGTGGAGGTCAGGGGTCTCCAACAGGTCAAACATAGTGGAGGTCAGGGGTCTCCAACAGGTCAAATATAGTGGAGGTCAGGGGTCTCCAACAGTCAAATAGTAGTGGAGGTCAGGGGTCCTCCAACAGGTCAAACATGTGGGAGTCAGGGTCTCCAACAGGTCAAAATAGTGGAGGTCAGGGGTCTCCAACAGGTCAAACATAGTGGAGGTCAGGGGTCTCCAACAGGTCAAACATAGTGGAGGTCAGGGGGTCTCCAACAGTGTCAAACATAGTGGAGGTCAGGGGTCTCCAACAGGTCAAATATGTGGAGGTCAGGGGTCTCCAACAGGTCAAATATAGTGGAGGTCAGGGGTCTCCAACAGGTCAAATATAGTGGAGGTCAGGGGTCTTCCAACAGGTCCAAATATAGTGGAGGTCGGGGTCTCCAACAGGTCAAATATAGTGGAGGTCAGGGGTCTCCAACAGGTCAAACATAGTGGAGGTCAGGGGTCTCCAACAGGTCAAAACATATGTGAGGTCAGGGTCCCAACAGGTCCAAATATAGTGGAGGTCAGGGGTCTCCAACAGGTCAAAATAGTGGAGGTCAGGGGTCTCCAACAGGTCAAATATTAGTGGAGGGTCAGGGGTCTCCAACAGGTCAAACATAGTGGGAGGTCAGGGGTCTCCAACAGGTCAAACATAGTGGAGGTCAGGGGTCTCCAACAGGTCAAACATAGTGGAGGTCGGGGTCTCCAACAGGTCAAACATAGTGGAGATCAGGGGTCTCACAGGTCAAACATAGTGGAGGTCAGGGGTCTCAACAGGTCAAAATATGGAGTCAGGGGTCTCCAACAGGTCAAACATAGTGGAGGTCAGGGGTCTCCAACAGGTCAAACATAGTGGAGGTCAGGGGTCTCCAACAGGTTCAAATATATAGTGGAGGTCCGAGGGGTCTCCAACAGGTCAAACATAGTGGAGGTCAGGGGTCTCCAACACGGTCAAACATAGTGGAGAGTCTAGGGGTCTCCAACAGGTCAAATATAGTGGAGGTCAGGGTCTCCACCGGTCAAATATAGTGGAGGTCAGGGGTCTCCAACAGGTCAAATACTAGTGGAGCCAGGGTCTCCAACAGGTCAAACATAGTGGAGGTCAGGGTCTCCAACAGGTCAAACATAGTGGAGGTCAGGGGTCTCCAACAGGTCAAAACATGTGGAGGTCAGGGGTCTCCAACAGGTCAAAATAGTGGAGGTCAGGGGTCTCCAACAGGTCAAACATAGGTGGAGGTCAGGGGTCTCCAACAGGTCAAACATAGTGGAGGTCAGGGTCTCCAAACAGGTCAACATATAGTGGAGGTCAGGGGTCTCCAACAGGTCAAATATAGTGGAGGTCAGGGTCCCAACAGTCAAATTATGTGGAGTCAGGGGTCTCCAACAGGTCAAATATAGTGGATTCAGGGGTCTCCAAAAGGTCAAATATAGGGAGGTCAGGGGTCTCCAACAGGTCAAACATAGTGGGAGGTCAGGGGTCCCAACAGGTCAAACATAGTGGAGGTCAGGGGTCTCCAACAGGTCAAATATAGTGGAGGTCAGGGGTCTCCAACAGGTCAAACATAGTGGAGGTCAGGGTCTCCAACAGGTCAAATAGTGGAGGTCAGGGGTCTCCAACCGGTCAAGCATAGTGGGGTCAGGGGTCTCCAACAGGTCAAATATAGTGGAGGTCAGGGGTCTCCAACAGGTCAAACATAGTGGAGGTCAGGGGTCTCCAACAGGTCAAATATAGTGGAGGTCAGGGGTCTCCAACAGGTCAAACATTGTGGGAGGTCAGGGGTCTCCAACAGGTCAAATATAGTGGAGGTCAGGGGTCTCCAACAGGTCAAATATAGTGGAGGTCAGGGGTCTCCAACAGGTCAAACATAGTGGAGTCAGGGGTCTCCAACAGGTCAATATAGTGGAGGTCAGGGTCTCCAACAGGTCAAAATAGTGGAGGTCAGGGGTCTCCAACAGGTCAAAATAGTGGAGGTCAGGGGTCTCCAACAGGTCAAACATAGTGGATCAGGGGTCTCCAACAGGTCAAACATAGTGGAGGTCAGGGGTCTCCAACAGGTCAAACATAGTGGAGGTCAGGGGTCTCCAACAGGTCAAACATAGTGGAGGTCAGGGGTCTCCAACAGGTCAAATATAGTGGAGGTCAGGGGTCTCCAACAGGTCAAATATAGTGGAGGTCAGGGTCTCCAACAGGTCAAATATAGTGGAGGTCAGGGGTCTCCAACAGGTCAAATATAGTGGAGGTCAGGGGTCTCCAACAGGTCAAATATAGTGGAGGTCAGGGGCTCCAACAGGTCAAAATAGTGGAGGTCAGGGGTCTCCAACAGGTCAAACATTGTGGAGGTCAGGGTCTCCAACAGGTCAAACATAGTGGAGGTCAGGGGTCTCCAACAGGTCAAAATAGTGGAGGTCAGGGGTCTCCAACAGGTCAAATATAGTGGGAGGTCAGGGTCTCCAACAGGTCAAATATAGTGGAGGTCAGGGGTCTCCAACAGGTCAAAATAGTGGAGGTCAGGGGTCTCCAACAGGTTCAAAACATAGTGGAGGGTCAGGGGTCTCCCAACAGGTCAAACATAGTGGAGGTCAGGGGTCTCCAACAGGTCAAACATAGTGGAGGTCATGGGGTCTCCAACAGGTCAAAACATAGTGGAGGTCAGGGGTCTCCAACAGGTCAAAACATAGTGGAGGTCAGGGTCTCCAAACAGGTCAAACATAGTGGAGGTCAGGGGTCTCCAACAGGTCAAATAGTGGAGTCGGGGTCTCCAACAGGTCAAAATAGTGGAGGTCAGGGGTCTCCAAACAGGTCAAACATTTGGAGGTCAGGGGTCTCCAACAGGTCAAAATATAGTGGAGGTCAGGGTCTCCAAAGGTCAAATATAGTGGAGGTCAGGGGTCTCCAACAGGTCAAACATTGTGGAGGTCAGGGTCTCCAACAGGTCAAACATAGTGGAGGTCAGGGGTCTCCAACAGGTCAAACATAGTGGAGGTCAGGGTCTCCAACAGGTCAAACATAGTGGAGGTCAGGGGTCTCCAACAGGTCAAACATAGTGGAGGTCAGGGGTCTCAACACGGGTCAAACATAGTGAGGTCAGGGTGCTCCAACAGGTCAAAATAGTGGAGGTCAGGGGTCTCCAACAGGTCAAATATAGTGGAGGTCAGGGGTCTCCAACAGGATCAAACGTAGTGGAGGTCAGGGGTCTCCAACAGTCAAACATAGTGGAGGTCAGGGGTCTCCAACAGGTCAAACATAGTGGAGATCAGGGGTCTCCAACAGGTCAAACATAGTGGAGGTCAGGGGTCTCCAACAGGTCAAATATAGTGGAGGTCAGGGTCTCCAACAGGTCAAACATAGTGGAGGTCAGGGTTCTCCAACAGGTCAAACATAGTGGAGGTCAGGGGTCTCCAACAGGTCAAATATAGTGGAGGTTCAGGGGTCTCCAACAGGTCAAACATAGGGAGTCAGGGGTCTCCAACAGGTCAAACATATGGGAGGTCAGGGGTCTCCAACAGGTCAAACATAGTGGAGGTCAGGGGGCTCCAACAGGTCAAATATAGTGGAGGTCAGGGGCTCCAACAGGTCAAACATAGTGGAGGTCAGGGTCTCCAACAGGTCAAACATAGTGGAGGTCAGGGGTCTCCAACAGGTCAAACATAGTGGAGGTCAGGGGTCTCCAACAGGTCAAATATAGTGGAGGTCAGGGGTCTCAACCGGTCAAACATAGTGGAGGTCAGGGGTCTCCAACAGGTCAAACATAGTGGAGGTCAGGGGTCTCCAACAGGTCAAATATAGTGGGAGGTCAGGGGTCTCCAACAGGTCCAACATAGTGGAGGTCAGGGGTCTCCAACAGGTCAAATATAGTGGAGGTCAGGGGTCTCCAACAGGTCAAACATAGTGAGGTCAGGGGTCTCCAACAGGTCAAAACATAGTGGAGGGCAGGGGTCTCCAACAGGTCAAACATAGTGGAGGTCAGGGGTCTCCAACAGTCAAATATAGTGGAGGTCAGGGGTCTCCAACAGGGTCAAATATAGTGGAGGTCAGGGGTCTCCAACAGGTCAAATATAGTGGAGGTCAGGGGTCTTCAACAGGTCAAACATAGTGGAGGTCACTAAGGACCAGGGGAAGAGTTGACAACCATAGTGTACAAGAGAAAGTAGTGCACTAAGTTGTCAACTCTTCCCCTGTCCTTAGTGAACAAGAGAATGTAGTGCACTAAGGACCAGGGAAGAGTTGACAACATAGTCACTACTTTCTCCTTAATACCAAGGACTCAGGGAAGAGTTGCAGGGAGAAGAGAAGAGGAGAATGTTCCTATTTGAAAGCTAGAAAATGAGTTGCTCACGACATGTTACATTTTTTTAAGTAGCTCTCATGTTAGAAAAGGTTGGAGACCCCTGTGGTAGGTCGTCTAAGTTTAGTCATATTAAATAAATATTTGAGTACTTACTCTCGTCTTTCTGTGAATATSACATCCATACTTTGAGCCTCTCGGTCGTTCTGTGCTTTCAACTACACAAACATAGTATGCAAACGGTCAGGGTTAGGACTGAACTAAACGTATCCRATCTTGGAGACAATTCACGTATAAAACAGTTTGCTAAATGATCAAATGTAGTTACCATATTGAAGTCATTTATGACATCCTCCATCTCAGTGTTGGTGTTCAACTTGTCAACTAGCTGGGAAAAAAAGGGGGGAAAAAAGGGTAACAGCAGTGTTTAGTACATCCTAAAATAATAACATCATATCGTCTTCATCAAATAGACCCGTGTGTCCCTTTACCATGTTGTAATCTGCCAGTTGTCCCTGTAGATCCTTCAGTTCACCAGCAAGTCCTTCTGCTCTGCAGGGGATAAAACAACAGGACCATMAGAGACCATCCGTATAAACCTTGGATGATGAAAACATGAGAACCAATTGAAGATTAAAAACTAAAAAAAGGGTGTCTCTGAGTTGTCGATACAAAACAACCCAAGGCCTATTTGTGCATCGTGTATTTCCTCGCTGATTACTTTACCTTTTCTCATAGGAGAGGTAAACAGAGTTCTCCTGATTGAAGGTGTCAATCTCTTTCTGCAGTTTGCTGGTCTCTGTTGTCAGTTCATTGATCTTACTCCTGTTGAGTCACATAGAAGACCATGACACATGGCGATACAGTGTACAACACGTGGTTCTATATATCTTCTATTCAGCCTTACCTGAGAAGGCCAAGGTAGTAGGATTTATCCAGAATCTGCCTCTGAGGTCCTGGAAAATAAGAGCGAGAGATCTCATGTCATGACAGACAGATAAGAAAATAATTTGTGTGTGAGACAAGACTTCGATACCAAAATCATCACATTAAGTTGTGTTTTTATATGGAGGTCCTAAACTGTTGTATGTATATATTTTACCAGAGAGGGGGCGAAGAACACATTTTGGGGAGTGTGCCACACATTAACGTGGACTGATGTCCGAGGAAAGATATGGCTGGTGAATACAATGAGCGTACAAAACATTAAGAACACCTGCTCTTTCCATGACATAGACTGACCAGGTGAAAGTTATGATCTCCAATTGAAGTCACCTGTTAAATCCAGTTCAATTAGTGTAGATGAAGGGGAGGAGACYGGTTAAAGAAGGATTTTTAAGCCTTGAGACATGGATTGTGTATGTGTGCCATTCAGAGGGTGAACGGGCAAGACAAAAGATTGAAGTGCCTTTGAACGGGGTATGGTAGTAGGTTCCAGGCACACCGGGTTGAGTGTGTCAAGAACTGCAACGTTGCTGGGTTTTTCCACACTCAACAGTGTCCTGTGTGTATCTAGAATGGTCCARCGRCCAAAGGACATCCAGCCAACTTGACACAACGGTGGGAACATCTTTTAGTCAACATGGGCCAGAATCCCTGTGGAACTGAGGCTGTTCTGAGGGCAAAGGAGGGTGCAACACAATATAATGMTTTGTACACTCAGTGTATATAAAACAGGTTGTACAATTATGTGTGTTATAAAACGGGGTATAATGGCAGGTTATATAATACGCCGGTCAATAATACGAGTGAAGTAACACCAGGTTTATTAATATGGGTTGTATAATACGGGTTTAAGCGAGGTTTTATGAATACGGGTTTATAATTACGGGTCAATAATACGGGTCAATAACACAGGTTTTATAATACGGTGTATAATACTGTTTATAAATACGCGGTGTATAATACGGGTGTATAATACGGGTTTATTAATACGGGTTTATAATTACGGTGTATAATACGGGTCAATAATACGGGGGTTTATATAATACAGTCAATAATACGGGTCAATAACACAGTTTATAATATGGGTTATAATCAGCGGTCTAATATGCTCAATATACGCGGTAATAATACGGTTTATAATACGGTTTATTAATACGGTGTTTAATAGTGGTTATAATACGGTTGTATACATACCAGGTCATATAATACGGGTGAACTACAGGTTTATAATACGGTTAATATAATAGGGTGTATAATACGGGATTGTATAATACGGGTGTGTATAATACGGGTGTATAATGAGTTTATAATACGGTAATTTAATACGGGCTGAACTATAATACACAGGTTTATAATATGGGTGAATAATACGGTTTATAATACAGGATCCAAATAATACGGGTGAAATACACAGGTTGTTAATGACGGAGCGTGTTAAATACGGCGTTTTATAATACGGTGTATAATACGGGTTGTATAATACGGGTTTATGGTCAATACAGGTGTATAATACGGGTGTATAATACGGGTTTATAATACGGGTGTATAATACGGGTGTATAATACGGGTGTTGTATAATACGGGTGTATAATACGGCGTTTTATAATACAGGTGTGTATAATGCAGGTTTAAATAGGTGTAATAATACGGAGTGATAACACAGGTTATAATATGGTGATAATACAGGTTATAATACAGGTCAATAATACGTGTGATAAACAGGGTTATAATACGGGTGATAAACCGGTATAATACAGGTCAATAATAGGGTGAATAATCAGGTTAAATACAGGTTCAAATAACGGGTGAAAAATACAGGTTTATAATACGGTGTATAAGCAGTTATAATACGGGTGTATAATCCGGGTCAAAATAACAGGTGAATAATTCCAGTTTATCAGGTGTATAATACAGGTCAATAATACGGGTGTATAATTCCAGGTCAAAATAACGTGTTAAATACGGGTTTATAATACGTGTGAAAAAATAACAGGTATAATACAGGTCCAATAATTACGGGTGGATAATACAGGTGTATAATAAGGGTGGAATAATCCAGGCCAAAATAACGGGTGAATAATAGGGGTTTATAATACGGGTGTATAATATGGGTGAATAATACAGGTGGTTAATACGGGTGAATAATCCAGGCCAAAATAACGGGTGAATAATACAGGTTATAATACAGGTCAATAATACGGTTGAATAATACGGGTGAATAACACAGGTGAATAATACGGGTTTATAATACAGGTCAATAATACAGGTCAATAATACGGGTTTATAATGCAGGTCAATAATACGTGTATATATGTGAATAATACGGGTGTATAATTCAGGTGGTTAATACGGGTGAATGCTACGGGTAAATAATACGGGTGTATAATACAGGTTTATAATACAGGTCAATAATACAGGTGAATAATACAGTTCAACAATACAGGTGTATAATACAGGTTTATAATACAGGTCAATAATACGGGTGTATAATACAGGTGTATAATACGGGTGTATAATACAGGTCAATAATAATACTGTACCCTTCATGCCAGTCTTCATGCCGCTCAGGCCCTGCTGGGTGACTGGCCGGTCTGCCACTTTAATTTGAGCAGAGAGAACACCAGGGGTCCCGAGGGCTCCTCCTCTGGTTCCAGGACGCCCAGTACCCGGAACAATCTACACATTACACACAAGACATTATTCAACTAGAAATGCTGCTTAGATTCCACTTTTAAAAACAAACTAGAAAGGAGCTACAATTTATAAATGATTTTAAATAGCTAGCATACATAATGTACTACCTATCTACTTTAAATCATCTCTAAGCATATAGCTACACAGGGTTGTCCCAGGATTTTTTAACAAGGTGGTACTGCTAAGTACAYCGGAGGGAGGGGTAGGCCTGAAGGTGGGCCATGACCCCCRTTAGACTCAGAGATRTTTTATTTATTTTTTAAAACACCTGTAACTGCCATTTCCTGCAATCTAGAGCAACAAATGGCCTTAAAACAGATGACGTTAGAACAGTGGCGCAGCCAGTCCACAAGGTGGAGCAGCCCCCCTCTTACATTCTTTGGGGAGAACCCTGCTACAGTGCCATGTGAAAGTCTTACAGACYCCTTGCAATTGTCACATTTTCCTGCCTTAAATTGAAATCTAAAAAGGAMAACTTTTTTCTTCTTCTGATCTTCACAACCTGCTCCACATTTCCAAAGTGAAAGAAAAAGTATAGAACATTTTCAAAATTAATTTAATTGTTGTTTTTTTAACGAAGATATCTTGAATGCATACAGRGCCTTGCAAAAMGATTCATCCCCTTGGCGTTTTTCCTATGTTGTTGCATTAAAACCTGTAATTTAAATTGATTTTTTATTTAGATTTAATATAACGGACATGCACAAAATAGTTCAAATTGGTGAAGTGAAATGAAACATTTTTACTTGTTTCAACAACAAAAAAAGAAAAAAAAAATTAGTAAAAGTGGAGTGAAGCCCCTAAATAGTGAAGCCTAAAAAGTGAAGCCCCTAAATAAGATCTGGTGCAACCAATTACCTTCAGAAGTCACATAATAAAGTCCACCTGTGTGCAATCTAAGTGTCACATGATCTGTCACATGATATCAGTATATATACACCTGTTCTGAAAGGCCCCAGAGTCTGCAACACCACTAAGCAAGGGGCARCACCAAGCAAGCGGCACCATGAAGACCAAGGAGCTCTCCAAACAGGTCAGGGYCAAKGTTGTGGAGAAGTACYGATCAGGGTTGGGTTATAAAAAAATATCAGAAACTTTMAACATCCCACGGAGCACCATTAAATACATTATTAAAAAATGGAAAGAATATGGCACCACAACAAACCTGCCAAGAGAAGGCCGCCCACCAAAACTCACGGACCAAGGAAGGAGAGCATTAATCAGAGAGGCAACAAAGAGACCAAAGATAACCCTGAAGGAGCTGCAAAGCTCCACAGCGGAGATTGGAGTATCTGTCCATAGAACCACTTTYAGCCYTACACTCCACAGAGRTGGGCTTTACGGAAGAGTGGTCACATTGCTAAAGAAYAAAATAAGCGAACATGTTTGGTGTTCGCCAAAAGSCATGTGGGAGACTCCCCAAACATATGGAAGAAGGTACTCTGGTCAGATGAGACTAAAATTMAGCTTTTTGGTCATCAAGGAAAATGCTATGTCTGGCACAAACCCAAAACCTCTCATCACCCCGAGAGCACCATTCACACAGTGAAGTATTGTGGTGGCAGCATCAATGCTGTGGGGATGTTTTTCATCAGCAGGGACTGGGAAACTGGTCAGAATTGAAGGAATGATGGATGGCGTTAAATACAGGGAAATTCTTGAGGGAAACCTGTTTCAGTCTTCCAGAGATTTGACACTGGGATGGAGGTTCACCTTCCAGCAGGACAATGACCCTAAGCATACTCCTAAAGCAACACTTGAGTGGTTTAAGGGGAAACATTTAAATGTCTTGGAATGGCCTAGTCAAAGCCCAGACCTCAATCCAATTGAGAATCTGTAGTATGACTTAAAGATTGCTGTACACCAGAGGAACCCATCCAACTTGAAGGAGCTGGAGCAGTTTTGCCTTGAAGAATGGGCAAAAACCCCAGTGGCTAGATGTGCCAAGCTTATAGAGACATACCCCAAGAGACGTTCAGCTGTAATTGCTGCAAAAGGTATCTCTACAAAGTATTGACTTTGGGGGGGTGAAAAGTTATGCACGCTCAAGTTTTCTATTTTTTTTTGTCTTATTTCTTGTTTGTTTCACAATAAAAAACATTTTGCATCTTCAAAGTGGTAGGTATGTTGTGTAAATCAAATGAGACAAACCCCCCCAAAATCTATTTTAATTCCAGGTTTTAAGGCAACAAAATAGGAAAAATACCAAAGGGGGTGAATACTTTCACAAGACACTGTATGTTTTCAAACAAGTRAATACTTGGTGGAAACACCTTCGGCAGCAATTACAGCTGTAAACTAAATTAAAACTWTTCAGACCCTTTACTTAGCACTTTGTTGAAGCACCTTTGGCAGAGATTACAGCATCAAGTATTCTTGGGTATGACGCTACAAGCTTGGCACACCTATATTTGGGGAGTTTCTCCCATTCTTCTCTGCAGATCCTCTCAAGCTATGTCAGGTTGGATAGGGAGCGTTGCTGCACAGCTAGTTTCAGGTCTCTCCAGAGGTGTTCAATTGGGTTCAAGTCCGGGTTCCGGCTGGGTCACTCAAGGACATTCAGAGACTTGTCCCAAAGTCACTCCTGCGTTTTCTTGGCTGTGTGCTTAGGGTCGCCCCAGTCTGAGGTCCTGAGCGCTCTGGAGCAGGTTTTCATCAAGGAACTCTCTGTACTTTGCTCCGTTCATCTTTCCCTTGATCCTGACTAGTCTCCCAGTCCCTGCCGCTGAATAACATCCCTACACCACGATGCTGCCACCACCATGCTTCACCCTAGGGATGGTGCCAGGTTTCCTCCAGACGTGATGCTTGGCATTCAGGCCAAAGAGTTCAATCTTGGTTTCATCAGACCAGATAATCTTGTTTCTCATGGTCTGAGAGTCCTTTAGGTGCCTTTTGGCAAACTCCAAGCGGGCTGTCGTGTGCCTTTTACTGAGGAGTGGCTTCCGTCTGGCCACTCTACCATAAAGGCCTGCTTGGTGGAGTGCTGCAGAGATGGTTGTCCTTCTGGAAGATTCTCCCATCTCCACAGAGGAACTATGGAGCACTGTCAGAGAGACCATCGGGTTCTTGGTCACTCCCTGACCGATTGCTCAGTTTGGTCGGGCGGCCAGCTCTAGGAAGAGTCTTGGTGGTTCCAAACTTCTATCATTTAAGAATGATGGAGGCCACTGTGTTCTTGCGGACCTTCAATGCTGCAGATTTTTTGTTGTTGTTACCCTTCTCCTGATCATGCCTCGACACAATCCTGGCTTTGACCTCATGGCTTGGTTTTTGCTCTGACATGCAATGTCAACTGTGGAACCTTATATAGACAGGTGTGTGCCTTTCAAAATCATGTCAAATCTATTGAATTTACCACAGGTGGACTCCAATCAAGTTGTAGAAACATTTCAAGGATGATCAATGGAAACAGGATGCACCTGAGCTTAATTTCAAGTGTCATAGCAATGGGTCTGAATACTTATATACATTTTTAAGAACCTGTTTTCTCTTTGTCATTATGGGGTATTGTGTGTCGTTTGATGAGGAACATGTTTTATTTCATCCTTTTTAGAATAAGGCTGTAATGTAACAAAATGTGGGAAAGTCAAGGGGTCTGAATATTTTCCCGATTTTTACATTTTTTTTATTTAACTAGGCAAGTCAGTTAAGAACAAATTCTTATTTACAATGACGGCCTACCCCGGCCAAACTCAGACGACGCCGGGCCAATTGTGCGCCGCCTTATGGGACTCTCAATCACGGATGTGATGCAGCCTGGATTCAAACCAGGTACTGCAATGACGCCTCTTGTACTGAGATGCAGTGTCTTAGACCACTGCACCACTCTGGAGCCCCGAGTGCACAGTAAATCTGTTTGAAAATCAGAAACAAGGTTTGAATATTGCTGTCCATCAATGATTCTCAACTAAACTCAATAAGCTTSAGGAAATTTTACAACAACAATGGATATATGTTGCCATTGGAGTTGTCCAGAGTTGGTAGGATCGTATTCAAAATGTTTTTCAGCTGTATTTTCTGCCAAAGGTGCTTGCACCAAGTATTAACTCTGGGGCGTGAAGACATCTTTGTTTATTTATTTTTAGAAAATATTCTCTACTTTTTCTTTTACTTTGAAAACGTGGCGCAGGATGTGTAGATCTGTAGGGAAACATTTTCAATTTTAATCCCTTTTTAGATGTAATTTTAAGCCAGCAAAATGGMGTGTGTAGACTTTCATTAGGAACTGTACTGTATGTCCATACGCTACAGAAGGTGTGTAAAGGGTGATGATAGTTAGTCAGGAATCTGCAAGAAAACATAAAAACTGTGACTTGGCTTTACCCCAGTTCCGACCCTAATGGCTGTGGGTGGAGGTCTGATGGTAGTTGGAGGTCTCCCAGTCCCTGGTACTAGAGACCCCCGACTCATCGGTCTACCTGACGGTGGCCTCTGGCTCGCCATCTCTTCACTGGTTTCTCTCCTCACCACAAAATCCTGCAGGAGAAAATCAGTCTTTCAACGACAAGCAACAGCCTGTAGTAACGTTAGCAAAGCTAAACTAAACAGAGGCATGGTGCATTTCCGAGCGAAGTACCGTTAGTTAGCTAAGTTACTAGTAACGTGTTAGCTAGCTAGGCTAATGTTAGCTGGATGTTGCTAGCTAGTTTGCTAATGAAACCGTTCTCTTGTCTAGACAATTTCAAGGTAGCTATAATGCATAATATAAGTGTACCGACTTACCTCGTGTTTTGTATAGGTGTCAAACCGCTCAATAGGACTGACTGTGAATTGATTGTTTGTATTTTTGTTGTAGCAATCAAGCTACCAGTACACTTCTTTTGACGTTACCACAGCAACCAACCATTACCGCGAGACTTTGGGGGAAATCTCTGAGAAGTGGAATCCCTCTGCAAAACCCTGCTCGTGACCACTGACTTATGAAACGTTTACTAACACATCAAAGACATTCTTCTTTAGTCCAGTGGAGGGCGCAACAAGTCTACATTTTGTATATTGCCTCTAATTTATGAGGGCGAGGGTTAAAAAGCTACTGCGCATGTACGTGCACTATGCTCCGCCATCCAGTGGGGTAATCGTCTTCCTCTTTGGAGAGAACTTCGCCTGCCTGCCTATGCATTGGATTTGATTATATTTGTGTTTCGGTCCTCGGAATGGACTCTCAAAAAGTAAGTGTACCCGGCGTATTAGGAACCGATATCGATGATGATTCGGTCGTCAGCTGTGCATACCATAATACTGGCAACATTGTGTACGGCTTTCAAGCTTCACGGTTAGTCGAAGTGATAGTTGTATGTAACGAGACGAGCTTGCTGAGAACGAACATTAGTCCAACATTACGTGATTTTTGTCATTGTTTATCACCAATATGCGTGATGCTTTAGGGCTGGAAACATGTTCACAGTCGTTCTGTTGCTTAAGAAGAATCTGTTGACTTGGAAACTAGATATTTTCTGATACAATGTTTCTTTCGAACGTTTCCTTCTGGTTATTKTCCAATGACTGGTATTCACACGTCTTTCATGTGACAGAGCACAGCTCCTCTACCCAGCAATGATTTGGCACATTTGACATTGATCTTGTTATTGAAATATGATGACACACTTCTGTAAAGTAATTCACTTCCTAATTTCTTTTGTGGTTTTGACAGTCACAGTAGGTGTCAAAGTTATTCATGTCTTTTATTATACAGCTTTGCCTGTCCTATAGGCTGTTTGTTTATTTGTCAGCCACTTTAGGTCTGTTATTGCAACAATAACAAAACATCATATCATTATAAAGTCAATATTTGTGGTTACACGTCTTTCGTGGACTTGTCATGCATCTCAGAATATTACAATACTTTTTGAAGTCATCCTGAAAAAATAAACATTTGTTATGAAATGTCAGACACATTGCTTTAAGTCTGTTGTCAAGGGCCTATAGCAACAGGATGGGCTTATCGTTTGTATTTGTTTTCTGTTTGTTATCAGCATAACTAGGGTGTGACTATCTAACAGGAAATGACCTGTATGGCTACCTCTCCTTTCTACCGAAATAATAAAAGGAGGAAGGAAAGATGTACATGAAAAAGACAGTATAGCCTTTAGCACGTGCTGTCAACCTAAGCTTCTTCTAAGTCTATTACTCAGTCAGAGGGAGAGAGAGAGAGAGAGGTCACACCAGTGGTAGAGGTCTATTATAACCCTCAGTCAGAGGGAGAGAGAGAGAGAGAGGTCACACCAGTGGTACAGGTCTATTATAACCCTCAGTCAGAGGGAGAGAGAGAGAGAGAGGTCACACCAGTGGTAGAGGTCTATTATAACCCTCAGTCAGAGAGGAGAGGTGTGACATCATTCTGAAAGGCACAGTGGCGCTCAAGAAGGAAGTGGCACTAGTTGTGAGCCAGCACCTCAGACAGATGGGAGGGCAGACAGACAGTATATTGTCAGTAGTTGTCAATCTCCAATAGAAAACCATTACTGTTCGATTTGGCTGGGGTTTGAGTTAGTCGTTCATCAATGTTTTGTATGTTTTGTGTTTTTGTTCAGTGCTAGAGAGTCGTGTCCAGTAAAGGAACTTCATACAGCCACGCACCTGGAAATTCATTTTAGTTTCAGATTACATTTTTTTGTTGTTGAGTCAAACCACTTTTCCCTCCTTCCACTTGACTTTTAAAACCAACTCACCATGTTTGAGCTCTGTCATTTAGGCTCCTGACGTTTTGACAGTGTTTTACAGTGGAGTATCCATTGGGCTGAACAGAATGCTACTGAAATAGATACAGGCCTGAGGCCAGCATTGAGTTGACATGTGTTTCCTAGGCAGGGGCCTTTGCTGTGGTTACAGTATCCAGTCCACTACTACTGGTAGTGGCCACAGCTCAAGTAGTAGTATTATTTCTATTCACAGCATAAAATGACWAGTAGACTGTTTCTGAGTACTGCAGATCCTGCTCTTTTTAGAGCCAATTAGGCTTACACGTCAAACATCCTTCCTCCATACTCCATCCAACTCCATGTTGATCTTCCATAACATGTTTTAAATAGGAATACATAGGTTGCCATACCAGACACAGCCCTAGGAAATGTCCACAGAGGGGTTTTTGCTGTGTATCTCTACTGTGAAATAGCTTGTTGGGAGTAGCTTTAAGTCCTGTTAAACCCCTGCCTTTGTAGCTGACGTGTATCTGCTACTGCTGTAACACTGCTGTTATGTATAGGACTGCAAGCTACTGCTGTTATGTGTAGGCCTACAAGCTACTGCTGTTATGTGTAGGCCTACACATAACAGCAGTGTTACAGCAGTAGCACTGCTGTTATGTGTAGGTATACAAGCTACTGCTGTTGTGTGTAGGCCTACGGGCTACTGCTGTTATGTGTAGGTCTACAAGCTACTGCTGTTATGTGTAGGCCTACAAGCTGCTGCTGTTATGTGTAGGCCTACAAGCTACTGCTGTAACACTGCTGTTATGTGTAGGCCTACAAGCTACTGCTGTTATGTGTAGGCCTACAAGCTACTGCTGTAACACTGCTGTTATGTGTAGGCCTGCAGGCTTCTGCTACACCATTGTTATGTAACCTCATGTTCATCTGAGTTGTTGTCAATTAGCATGGGGTTATCTATCGGTTGGGTTGGATGGGTGGGCTATAGTCTAAGGTCAACATTAAACCTGTCCTTTTCAGAGGGCACAGAGAAGGTCCTACTGTACTGTTCAAACTGTCAAATCCTCTCACATCTACATAGTGTCTAGGAGTTAGGGACCAGGGGATTGGGGGTCTAGAGAGTAGGTCAGAAAACATTTGTAGTGTTAGCCGACCTAATGCACAGCATTAAGTTAATCATCAGTCTGTGGTGTCATGCAGCAGCTTTAAATAGAAGTGAAGGCCAATCCTCCAATCTGCCTAATCATGTTGTGTTGCTCAGTAGCGTGCCCTCGTTCAGTCAGCGTGATCCCTCCCGGTAACTAACGGAGCATATTCTGTGAAGCCACATCTCAATCCCTAATTATGTTGTTTCTCCTCAGTAATCGTCTCGTTCAGCGTCGTCCCCCGGGAACCTACGAGACATCTGTGAAGAGCCAATCTCCAAGTCTGCCTAATCATTTGTGTTGCTCAGTAGCTGTGGTCCCTCGTCAGACGTCGGTCCCTCCACGGATACAACAGGAACATCTGGTGAAGGACAATCCTCCAATCTGCCTATCATCGTTGGGTGTCTCATAGCAATGGTACTCTTCGCGTTCTGTCTCCCGGAGCTAACCGGCATCTGGAGGCGATCAAACTGCCTAATCATGCTTGTTCTCAGTAGCGTGCCCTCAGTTCAGCCGGTCGGTCCCTCCCGGGAACTAACAACATCTGCCAACTTCACATGATAGGAAATATACAGAAACATTTTCTTGTAACCTGTCCATGATAACACATACACGTACTGCGTACTACCACTGAGTGTAAAAACATAGGAACACCTTCCTATATTTGAGTTGCACACCCCCTTTTGCCCTCAAACACCTAATTCGTCGGGACATGGACTCTACGAGTGTCGAAAGCGTCCACAGGGATGTTGGCCCATCCACATGCTTCCTACATTGAGTCAAGTTGCTGGATTCCTTTGGGTGGACCATTCTATACACAGGAAAGCTGTTGAGCGTGAAAACCCCAGCAACGTTGCAGTTCTTGACACAAACCGTGTCGCCTGCACTACTACCATACCCCACTTCAAAGGCATTTAATCTTTGTGTTTGCCCTGTTCCCCTCTGAATGGCACCATACACAATCCATGTCTCATTTCTCAAGGCTTTAAAAATCCTTCTTTACCTGTCTCCTCTCCCTTCATCGCTCACTGATTTGAAGTGGATTAACAAGACTTCAATAGGTGTTCCTAATGTTTTGTCACTCAGTTGTATTATTGTATGTACAGTGGATATCGTTATTACTGTAGTTGGACGTGGAAACTGAACTGGGGCAAGCTCCTTTGAATCATGGATTATTATCTATGATTCTGTTTTCTGTTCGTTCTGTATGCGTTCCTGGTATTTAGGGTTTTTTTGTTTGTCCTGTTCGATGTATAGCCTGGTATTTGGTGCTTTTCTGTTGTCCGTGTTCGATGTATAGCCTGGTATTTAGGTCTTTCTGTTGTCCTGTTCGTGTATAGCCTGGTATTTAGGTAGTTTCTGTTTGTCCGTTGTGTATAGCCTGGTATTTGGTGTTTCCTGTTGTCCTGTTCGTTATAGCCTGGTATTTAGGTATCCTGTTGGTCCGGTTCGTTGTATACGGATTATTAGGTCTTTTCTGTTTGTCTGTCGTTGTATAGCCTGGTATGGTCTTCTGTTGTCTCTGTTCGATGTATAGCCTGGTATTTAGGTTTCTGTTTGTCTTGTTCTTGTATAGCCTGGTGTTTTCCAGAAAATGTTACTGATGCCTCATTCAAATATCAATCCAAATCAAATCCATCTTGATGGTATTAAATTGGAACTACTGTAGTACAAACCTTTACCAAATCTCCGGTAATACTTTGTAGTGTACAACACATAGGTCAGCAAGCATCATGTGCACTACAACATAAGTTACTAATGAACAGAGAACAAGACATTTCAAAATGACTGAGGATAGAACACAATAGGCCTTCTTCCCACTGTGTTGTTCTTATCCGCAGGCTAGACTGGTCACACATAGCATTTGTTAACCCTGAGCTAGCAGACAAACACAACATGCGACCAATGTCAATAAGACACTTTAACAATCTATTTCTTCTTGCTTCTAGTTTGGCATTTGATTTCCAACAGTGATGTTAGTATAAACCTCCCACATCGGAAACCATGTCAACAAAACCTCCATCTCTATTTCCGTCGTGGTCCTGTCAGTTACTGTAGGCTGTACTGTAGTCAATACTGTAGGCTGTACTGTAGTCAATACTGTAGGCTGTACTGTAGTCAATACTGTAGGCAATATTGACACTGTACACTAATTCAATTGACAGGAGGGCGACTGAGGTCCTAATGAAGAGAATTAGCTTAACTCATGGTGTTGGGGCCTTTTGTCTGCTTGTGTTGGCATGAACTCTGCATGTCAATCTCAAAGTAGAGAGGAGAGAGAGACTGCATCACTACATGTCTTTTGTGAGAGGGTATTGACATGTTGAAAGCACCGAGCTGTCTGCGTTTAAACGGCTAGTGCACAGCTCAGACACCCATGCACTACCCCCCCCCCGTGCAAAACAAGCCACTTGGGTTCTCTTTACAGTCCTCAAGTCCAGAACAGACTCTGGGAAACGCACAGTACAACATAGAGCCTTGACTACATGGAACTCTATTCCACATCAGGTAACTCAAGCAAGTAGTAAAATAAAATTTAAAAAACAGAAAAATTCACCTTATGGAACAACGCAGATTGTGAAGACACACACACACACACACACACAGGCGCACACACACACTACACACATGTACATAGTAATGTTTTAATATTGTGATATTAGACAATTTGGATTGTAGATAGTTTTGGTCATGTACTGTATGTGGACACCTGCTCGTCAAACATCTCATTCCAAAATCATGGTATTAATATGGAGTTAGTCCCCCCCCCCTTTGCTGCTATAACAGCCTCCACTCTTCTGGGAAGGCTTTCCACTAGATGTTGGAACATTGCTGCGGGGACTTGCTTCCATTCAGCCATGGGTATTAGTGAGGTCGGACACTGATGTTTGGTGATTAGGCCTGTCACGCAGTTGGAATTCCAATTAATCCCAGAGGTGTTCGATGGGGTTCAGGTCAGGGCTCTGCAGGCCAATCAAGAGTAGTGGTTTAATAATGTGTTGTATTGGTGTGATAATGTATTGTAGATACAGTATGTAGTGGTGTAATAATGTATTGTAGATATGTAGTGGTGTGATAATGTATTGTAGTTATGTAGTGGACAGTGTAGCGCTCTGCACACACAGCACCAAGACAGTGTAGCGCTCTGCACCAAGACAGTGTAGCGCTCTGCACCAAGACAGTGTAGCGCTCTG
>NW_019942627.1:20685-22478 GCF_002910315.2 Salvelinus sp. IW2-2015
CACCAAGACAGTGTAGCGCTCTGCACCAAGACAGTGTAGCGCTCTGCACCAAGACAGTGTAGCGCTCTGCACCAAGACAGTGTAGCGCTCTGAACACGCAGCACCAAGACAGTGTAGCGCTCTGAACACGCAGCACCAAGACAGTGTAGATCAGTAGTGGTACTGGAGTCATTACCAGGTGTGGTTGACCCTGAAACTGGCAGCCTGTCTGGAAAAAGCCTGAAGTTGCCTGGCTGGGTGCCATAGTAGAGATTGTCTCATACATTGTCTCTCTCACACTCTAAATCTCAAACTGAGAGGCCGTTTTTGGTTCTTAAATCTATATGGACAAAACAGTGGACGAGGGGTCTTGACTTAGGTATTATACTTAGTACATGATAATATGTTTAGTAGTTGTGTTTGGCATCACACCAGTCTGGTAAACTGATGGTAGGACTACTTCTCTATGTGGATTCTGACTGACACTTCTGATGTTGCCGTGGCGATCATTACATTTTGTCAGCCGTTGATTGTCAAGCGAATAACTGCCGGTCTCATGGTAATTGACCGTGAATTAACATAAACACATTTTAGCATGTCTTTGCTTCCACATATAGCCGACAAGCCACTGATGCTGAACTTTTGGAACATCTACATTTACAGTCTAATAAAATCATTTAATGTAGCCTCCAACTTCACAATAAATCAATTTAATGTAGCCTCCAACTTCACAAGAAATACAATGTTTATTTTAGACAGCTCTAAAGAAACATGTTAAGAAGAAAATGTAGTTTTTTTCAGAAGAACAGAATAGCATACTCTGAGTTGTCCTTATTTTAGGCCCTGATCTGGCTATGCCAAATGGCTGTGGGCTACACTAGTTCATTTAGCAGACAAGATTTGCTTAGAATTCCAAGGTATTATTTTGATTTTTTTATAGTATGAAGAATAAAATTGAACAAAGCTGAATAAAATAGAAAGGATATTTTCTCCAAATGATTTGTGGGAGTGTTCACATGCTGCTATTCTGTGTTGAGCAGTTAATAGAGAACAGGTACTCTCCTATATGCTTAATTTAGAGTAATTTATTCAACTTTAGTTGTGGTACACAAACGTTGGGCTATATGTTTTGATTTGTAATACGTTCTAACGTTCTAAAGCATGATGCTRTGAAAAAAGTWMCTTGAAAGACATGAGTTCTACTTAGTTTTTTTGCGCAGGCTGTACACACTACATCAGTCTCTCATTCACAATTTGACAAGTACTTGGTAATAAGCCTCAAATMTCCCGTGCGACATGCCCTTTGTTTGACCGTAATGCCCCCTAAAAAAAAAATTGGCCTTTTGCGGCCAGTGGCCATTGTGCCCTTGAGCTGAATGTAATAATTATAATTTATTTACATTTTTACGGCCTTTATCACCCTACTTTCAATCTTGTCTCGTTGCTGCAACTCCCCAATGTGCTCGGGAGGCAAAGGTCGCTTCTTAACACCCGGCCACCGCACCCACCGTGTCGAGGAATCACTGTTCAACTGATACTAACCTTATTAAAACATATAGGTCTAAGGGCTAGGCTACATGAGGTGTGATACTAACCTTATTAAAACATATAGGTCTATGGGCTAGGCTACATGAGGTGTTATACTAACCTTATTAATACATATAGGACTATGGGCTAGGCTACATGAGGTGTGATACTAACCTTATTAAAACATATAGGACTATGGGCTAGGCTACATGAGGTGTGATACTAACCTTATTAAAACATATAGGACTATAGGCTACATGAGGTGTGATACTAACCTTATTAAAACA
>NW_019942627.1:28811-54590 GCF_002910315.2 Salvelinus sp. IW2-2015
GAACCAGAATGCTACTGAAGAGACAGGGCCTGAGGGCCAGCATTTGAGATTGACATGTGTTTCTAGCAGGGGCCTTTGGTGGTGTACAGTATCCAGTCCAGTATAATGAGGGCCACAGCTCAGTAGTAGTATTATTTCTATTACAGCATAAAATGACAAGTGACTGTTTCGGGATATGAGATCTGCTCTGTTAGAGCCAATTAGGGCTTAACAGTAAACATCCTTCCTACAATACTCATCCATCGCCATGTTGATCTTCATACATGTTTTAAAAGGAATAGATAGGTATGCAATACCAGACCGCCTAGGATAATGACACAGAGGGTATTTTTGCGTGATATCTCTCACGTGTGAAATAAGCTGTGGGAGTAGCTTTAAGTCTGTTACCCCTGCCTTTGTAGCTGGCGTATCTCTACTGCTGAAACATGCTGATTATGGATCAGGACTGCAAGTAGCGTGTTATGCGTAGGACCTACAAGCTAACTGTTTATGTGTAAGGCCTACACATAACAGCAGTTTTAAGCCAGTAGCACTGTGTTATGTGAGGTATACAGCTACTGCTGTTGTGGTGTAGGCTACGGGTATGCTGTTATGTGTGGGTCTACAAGCTACTCTTTATGTGGAGGGCTAACAAGCGCTTCTGGTATGTGTTTTAGCCTACAAGCTCTGCATGTAACACTGCTGTTATTGTGTAGGCCACAGTATGCTGTTTGTGTAGGCCGACAGATACTGCGTAACACTGCGTTATGTGTAGGCCGCAGGCTTTCTGCACACATTGTTATGTACCTCATTTCATCTGAGTTGTTGTCAATTGCATGGGTATCTATTCGGTGGGTTAGGTATGGGTGGGCTATGTCTAAGTCAACAGTAAACTGTCCTTTTCAAGAGGGCCGGAGTCTATTATGTTCAACTGTCAAATACCGCTCACACTACATAGTGTCTAGGATTAGGGACCAGAGGTTGGGGTCTAGAAGAGTAGGTCAGAAACTTTGAGTGTTAGTGATAGTGACAGCAGTAAGTTAAATCATTCAGTCTGTGGTGTCATTGCAGCAGCTTTAATAGAGTGAAGGCCATCTCAATCTGCCTAATCAATGTTGTGTTGCTGCAGTAGCGTATCCTCGTTCAGGCGGTCGGTCTCCCCGGGAACCGAACGGCACATTCTGTGAAGGCCAATCCGCCAATCTGGCCTATCATGTTGTGTTGCTCAAGAGCGTGGTCCTCGATTCAGCCGGTCGGGTCCCTACGGGACTACGGAATCTGTGAAGCCAATCCTCCAGATCGCCTAATCATGTTGTGTGTCGTAGCGTGGATCACTCATTGACCGGTCGTCCCCGGGAACTAACGAATTCTGTGAAGCAAACCTCCAATCTGCCAATATGTTATGTGTTGCTCAGTTAGCATGGGTCATATAGGCCGGCGGTCCTTGCCAGGGCAACTAAGGACATCTGTGAGGCCGATCTGCTAATCTGTTGATGATTGCCTCAAGTAGCGGGGGCAGTTCAGCGGCTCAGTCCTCCAGGACTAACAGACATCGCCACATCCATGATAGGGAAATACAGAAAAATTTCTGTACACATGTCCAATGATGAACACTACACAGTACTGCGATCTACATGAGTGTAACAAAAATTAGGAACATTCCAATATGAGTGGCCACACCCCCTTTTCCTCAGAACAGCTTCAATTCGCAGACTGGATCTACGAAGGTGTCGAAAGCGTTCACAGGATGTGGCCCATCCAGCTTCCCAATTTGAGTACAAGGTGGGATGGATATCCTTTGGGTGGTGGCCCCATTCTAGATAAACAGGGAAGGTATGGAGTGCGTGAAACCCAGCAACGTTGCAGTTCTTGGAACAAACAGTGTTGCCTGGACCTACTAAAAATACCTACCCGTTCAAGAGGCATGTAAATCTTTGTCTGGCCGTCATCTCTGAATGGACATCTACACAATCCATGTGCGTATATCTCAAGGCTGTAAAAATCCTTTTAAGCTGTCTCCTCCCTTGCATCGACACGTGATTGGAAGTGGATTACAAGTGAGTTCAAAAGTTCCTACTGTTTGTAAACTCAGGTGTATATTGTCACCTTAATGTACACGGATATCGAGTAATGTAGTTGGACGTGGAAATGAACTGGGGCATGGCTCCTTTGAGTCAGTGATTATTTTATCTATGATTCTGTTTGTCTTGTTCTTGTATAAGCCTGGTATTTACGTGTTTTCTGTTGGTCCTGTTCGATGTATAGCCTACGGTATTTAGGGTTTTTGTTTGTCCGGTCGATGTAGAGCTGGTAATATTAGGGTTTTTCTGTTGTCCTGTTCGATGTATAGCCTGGTATTTGAGTGTTTTCGTTTGTCCTGGTTGAGTGTATAGCTGTATTGAGGGTTTCGTTGTACCTGTTCGATGTATAGGCTTGTATTTTAGGTGATTTTCTGTATTTCCGTTCATGTATAGGGTATTTAGGTGCTTTTCTGTTTAGTCCTGTCGTGTATGCTGGCTATTTAGGTCTTTTCTGTTTGTCATGTTCGTTGTATAGCTGGGTATTTAGGTAATTTTCTGTTGTGTCTTTTCGTTGTATAGCCTGGTGTTTTTCCAGAAAAATGTTACTGATGCTCATTCAAATATTCATCCAATCAAATCCATCTTGAATGGTTAATTAAATGGGAACTACTTGTAAAACTTACCAAATCTCCGGTAAACTTTGTAGATGTAAACACATAGTCAGCCCGCATCATGTGCACATACAAATTAAGTTACTAGAAAACAGAGAACAGACAGTTCAAAATGACTGGAGGATAGAACACAAATAGGGCTTTTCCCACTGTTTGTTCTTCTCGCAAGCTAGATTGGTCAAAGAGCATTTTGTTACCCTGAAAAAGCTTAGCAGACACCAAGCGACCAGTACATTAAAGCCAATAAGACACTTTAACAAATATTTTTCTTGCTTCTAGTTGGGATTTAGATTCACAATGAGTGTTAGTATAAACCTCCACATCGAACCATGCTCAACAAACTCCTCTCTATTCCGTCGGGTCCCTGTCATTACTGTAGGCTTACTGTGTCAATACTTAGGCTGTACTGTGTCATACTGTAGGTGTACTTAGTCAATTACTGTAGGGCAATATTGACATGACACTAATTCAATGAAGAGAGGGCGACTAGGTAGGTCCTAATAGAAGGATTGCTAGAACTCATGGGTGTTGGGCCTCTTGTTGCTTGTTTAGCATGACTCTGCAGTGTCAATTAAAGGAGAGGAGAGAAGAGCTGCATCACTAATGTCTTTTGTGAGAGGTATTACATGTTGGAAAGCACCGAGCTGTCTGCGTTTAAAACGGCTAGTGCACAGCTCAGCACCATGCATACCCCCCCGTGGCAAAACAGCCTTGGTTTCTTTACGTCGTGCAGTCAAAAGCTTGGGAGTTAAGCCAGAAATAGAGTTGACTACATGGAACTCTATTCACATCAGGAAACTCAAGCAAGTTAGTAAATAAAAGTAAAAAACAGAAAACTCACTTATGGAACAAGCGCAGATGGTGAATACACACCACACACACACACAGGCGCACACACACACTCACACTGGACATAGTAATGTTTTATGATTGGGATATTAGCAATTTGGATTGTAGATAGTTTTGGTATGTACGTATGGGAAGCACCTGCTCGGTCAAAAGATTCTCATTCCAAATATGGTATTTAAGGCGAGTTAGTCCCCCCCTTTGTAGCTATAACAGCGCAATCTTTGGAAGGCTTCCACTAGATGTTGGAACATGGCTGCGGGACTTTGCTTCCATTCAGCCATGGGTATTAGTGAGGTCGGACACTGATGTTTAGGTGAATTAGGACCTGTCACGCAGTTGGAATTCAATAATCCAGAGTGTCTCGATGGGGGTTCAGGTCAGGGCGCTGCGGCCAATCAAAGAGTATGGTGTAATAATGTGTTGTATTGGGTGATAAGGTATTGTAGAGCAGTATGTTATGGTGTAATAATGTATTAGTGATAGTAGTGGTGTGATAATGTATTGTAGTTATGTAGTGGACAGTAGTAGCCTCTGACAACACAGCACCAAGAC
This sequence comes from Salvelinus sp. IW2-2015, assembly GCF_002910315.2. Taxonomy (NCBI): domain Eukaryota; kingdom Metazoa; phylum Chordata; class Actinopteri; order Salmoniformes; family Salmonidae; genus Salvelinus; species Salvelinus sp. IW2-2015. Next base: position 32,884 of record NW_019942627.1, read on the forward strand.
AGGTAGCGTCAGCCACAGACAGTGTAAGCGCCGTGGCACCAAGACAGTGTAGCGCTCGGAACACCAGCACAAGACAGTGTAGCCGCTCTGCACCAGGGACGTGTAGCGCCTGCACCAAGACAGTGTAGCGACTGCTGCACAAGACCAGTGTAGCGCTCGTGCCCAGGGACAGTTAGCGCTCATGCACCAAGACAGATGTAGCGCTCTGGCACCAAGACAGTGTAGCGCTCTGCACCAGGGACAGGGTAGCGTCTCACCAAGACAGCGTGGCGCTCTTGCACCGAAGACGTGTATCGCTCTGCACCAGACAGTTGTAGCGTCGGCCACAAGACAGTGTAGCGCTCTGCAACCAAGGACAGTATGTAGCGCTCTGCAACCAAGAAGTGTAGCGCACTCTGCACCAGCAGTGTGCGCGGCTGACCACGACGCTGATAGAGCTCTGACCAAACAGTGTAGCCCTCTGCACAAGACAGTGTAGCGCTCTGCCCAAGACAGTGTAGCGCTCTGCACCAAACAGTGTAGCGGCTGCACCAAGACAGTGTAGCGCTCGTGCACCAAGACAGTGTAGCCTCTGCACCAAGACGTTGTAGCGCTCGGCCACCAAGACAGTGGAGCCCTCTGCACGAGACCGAGTGTAGCCTCTGCACAAGACAGTGTGCGCTCTGCCAAGACAAGTAGCGCTCTGCACCAAGACGTGTGGCTTGCACCAAGACGTGGAGCGCTCTGCCCAAGACGTGTAGGCTTGCACCAGACAGTGTAAGCGCTCGCCACCAAGACGTGTAGCGCTTGCCCAAGACAGTGTAGCGCTCTGAAACACGCAGCCAAGACAGTGTAGCGCTCTGACACGCGCAACCAAGACGAGGATCGTAGCTGGTACTGAGTATACCAGTGTGGTTACCTTGAAACTGGCAGCCTGTCTGGAAAAGCGTAAAGTTACGCTGGCTGGTGCCATAGTAGAGTTGTCTCACTCACAGTTGGTACTTTCACACTCCAAAGTCTCAAACTGAGAGGCCGTTTTTGGGTTCTTAGAGTATCTATATGGACAAACAGGTGCTGAGGCGGTGCTTGACTATAGGTTCTTATTGTACATGATACTATGTTAGTGTTCGCGCTTTGCAATCACCACAGTTTGTAACACGGATTGGTAGCGACTTCGCTAGGTGATGCTGCACTGAACTCGCTGACTGTTGCCGTGGCGATCATTACAGTTTTTAGTCAGCCGGTCTGATTAAGGAATAACTGCCAGGTCTCATGGTACATTGTGACCGTGAATAGACATAAAACACATGTTTAGCATGGTCTGTTGTCTTCACATATAGCCGAAAGCCACTGATGCTGAACTTTTGGAACATCTACATACTGAATAACTAAGGCCGACCACAATAAAACTCACATTTAATGTGGCCTCCAACTTCCAATAAATCAATGGTTATTTGAGGCTCTGCAAGTAACATGTTTGAAGACTATAAGACTCGTTAGAAGAAAATGTATTGTTATTTCAGAAAACGAATAGCTATACTCTGCGTTGTCGCCTTATTTTAGGCCCTGACTTGCTCATGCCCATCAATGGCTTGGGTACACTGAGGTTCCATTTAGACCGACAAGATTTCGCTTAGATATTCAAGTGGTATTATTTTGAGTTTGTTATAGTATGAAGAATAAATTGAACAAAGCTGAATAAGATAGGAATAGCGATATTTTCTCCAAATGATTTGTGGGAGCTTTCACATGGCTCGCTATGTCTGTGTTGAGCAGTTAGATAGTAGAACAGTACTTCCTATATGCTTAATTTAGAGTAATTATTCAACTTAGTTGTGGACACAAACGTTGGGCTATATGTTTTGATTTGTAATACGTTCTAACGTTCTAAAGCATGATGCTTTGAAAACAGTTCTTGAACAAAGGGTTCTGACTTAGTTTTTTTCTGGCAGGCTGCTAACTACTACATGCAGTTCTCTTCATTCACATGACTATAGACTTTTAATAAGCCCTCAAAGATTCCCGTGCGACAGCCCCTTGACCGTTGATGTTGTGCTGTGTGCTGCGTAAAAAAAGAATGTGGCCTTTTGGCGGCCAGTGCCATTGTGCTCTTGAGCTGAATGTAATAATTATATTATTGATTTACTTTTTACGGCTTTATCACCCTCTTTCAATTGTCTCGTTGCTGCAACTCCCAATGTCTCGGAGCAAAGGTTCGCTCATTAACACCGCGCCCACCGCACCCACCGTGTCGAGGGAATCAATGTTCACTTGATCTAACTTATTAAATATATGATGGCTATAGGGTAGGCTACATGGGTGTACTACCTTATTAACATATGGACTATGGCTGGGCTATCATGAGTGTTTACTAAACCTTATTAAAACATATAGGACTATGGGTAGGCTACATGTAGGTGTATACTAACCTTATTAAACATATAGGATATGGCTAGGCTACATGAGGGTGATACTAACCTTATATTATAGGACTATGGGCTAGGCTACATGAGGTGTGATACTAACCTTATTAAAACATATAGGACTATGGCTAGGCTACATGAGGTGTATACTAACCTTATTTAATATAGGCTATGGGCTAGGCTACATGAGGGTATACTAACCTTATAACACTATAGGACTATGGGCTAGGCTACATGAGGTGTGATACTACACTTATTAAAAAATAGGACTATGGGCTAGGCTACATGAGGGTGTACTACAACCTATTAAACACTATAGACTATGGGCTAGGCTACATGAGGTGTGACTAACCTTATTAAACATATAGGACTATGGGCTAGGGACATGAGGTGTGATACTAACCTTATTAAAACATATAGGATATGGGCTAGGCTACATGAGTGTTGATACTAACCTTATTAAAACATATAGGACTATGGCTAGGTACATGAGGTGATACTAACCTTATTTAAAATATAGGGCTATGGGCTAGGCTACATGAGGTATACTAACCTTATTAAAACAATAGGACTATGGGCTAGGCTACATGAGGTGTGATAATAACCTTATTAAAAATATAGGACTATGGCTAGGCTACATGAGGTCGTCGATTGAGGTGTGATACTAACCTTATTAAAACATATAGGACTATGGGCTAGGCTACATGAGGTGTGATACTAACCTTATTAAAACATATAGGACTATGGACTAGGCTACATGAGGTGTGATACTAACCTTATTAAAACATATAGGACTATGGGCTAGGCTAATTTACATCAACAACACAGCTCAGGCAGTAGGAAACTCTCTCATCCATTTATATGCAGATGATACAGTCTTATACTCAGCTAGCCCCTCCCCGGATTTTGTGTTAAACGCTCTACAACAAAGCTTTCTTAGTGTCCAACAAGCTTTCTCTGTTCTGAACACCTCCAAAACAAAGGTCATGTGGTTTGGTAAGAAGAATGCCCCTCTCCCTGCAGGTGTGATTACTACTTCTGAGGGTTTAGAGCTTAAGGTAGTCACCTCATACAAGTACTTGGGAGTATGGCTAGACGGTACACTGTCCTTCTCTCAACTCCTATCTAAGCTGCTGGCTAAAATGTTAAATCTAGACTTGTTTTTTTCTATCGTAATCACTCCTCTTTCACCCCAGCTGCTAAACTAACCCTGATTCAGATGACCATCCTACCCATGCTAGATTGCAGAGACGTAGTTTATAGATCAGCAGGTAAGGGTGCTCTCGAGCGGCTAGATGTTCTTTACCATTCGGCCATCAGATTTGCCACCAATGCTCCTCATAGGACACATCACTGCACTCTATACTCCTCTGTAAACTGGTAATCTCTGTACACCCGTCACAAGACCCACTGGTTGGGCAGTTAACCCACTGTTCTTAGGCCATCATTGTAAATAAGAATTTGTTCTTAACTGACTTGCCTAGTAAAATAAAAATAAAAATGTATAAAATCCTCTTAGGCCTCACCCCCCCTCCCCCCTCCTATATGAGATACCTACTGCAGCCCTCATCCTCCACATACAACACCCGTTCTGCCAGTCACATTCTGTTAAAGGTCCCTAAAGCACACACATCCCTGGGTCGCTCGTCTTTTCAGTTCGCTGCAGCTAGCGACTGGAGCAAGCTGCAACAAACACTCAAACTGGACAGTTTAATCTCCATCTCTTCATTCAAAGACTCAATCCTGGACACTCTTACTGACAGTTGTGGCTGCTTAGCGTGATGTATTGTTGTCTCTACCTTCTTGCCCTTTGTGCTGTTGTCTGTGCCCAATAATGTTTGTACCATTTTTTTATTTTATTTTGTGCTGCTACCATGTGCTGCTGCCATGCTGTGTTGCTACCATGTTGTTGTCATGTTGTTGCTACCATGTTGTCATGTGTTGCTGCCATGCTATGTTGTTGTCTTAGGTCTCTCTTTATGTAGTGTTGTGTTGTCTCTCTTGTTGTGATGTGTGTTTTGTCCAATATTTTTATTTTATTTTTAATTTTTAATCCCTGCAGGAGGCCTTTTTGCCTTTTGGTAGGCCGTCATTGTAAATAAGTATTTGTCCTTAACTGACTTGCCTAGTTAAATAAAATAAAAAAATAATAATAATAAACATGTGTGGGACTATGATTTGAAAAAGTCGCAAAAAAAGGCAAGCTAAGCATCATTCACAAGTGACAGGCTAATATTGTCACCCATCACACTATTCTTGATTTAATCTTGTCTTTACATATACTACATAATACAGTGTATTCGGAAAGTATTCAGACCCCTTGACTTTCTACACATTTTGTAACATAACAGCCTTATTCTAAAATGTCCTCATCCATCTACACACGATACCCCATAATGACAAAATAAAAACWGATTTTCAGAAATGTATTCAAAATAAAACACTGAAATAATTCATTTACATAAGTATTCAGACCCTTTACTCAGTACTTTGTTGAAGCACCCTGGCAGCGATTACAGCCTCAAGTCTTCTTGGGTATGACGATTAAAGCTTGGCACACCTGTATTTGGGGAGTTTCTCCCATTTCTTCTTTGCAGATCCTCTCAAGCTCTGTCGAGTTGGATGGGGAGCGTTGCTGCACAGCTATTTTCACGTCTCTTGGATTGGTTTCAAGTCTGMGCTCTGGCTGGGCCACTCAAGGACTTTCAGAGACTTGTCCCGAAGCCACTCCTGCATTGTCTTGGCTGTGTGCTTAGGGTCGTTGTCCTGCTGGAAAGTGAACCTTCGCCCCCAGTCTGAGGTCCTGAGCGCTCTGGAGCAGGTTTTCATCAAGGATCTCTCTGTACTTTGCTTTGTTCATCTTTGCCTTGATCCTTACTAGTCTCCCAGTCCATGCCGCTGAAAAACATCCCCACAGCATGATGCTGACACCACTATGCTTCATCGTAGAGATGGTGCCAGGTTTCCTCTAGACGTGACACTTGGCATTCAGGCCAAAGAGTTCAATTTTGGTTTCATCAGACCAGATAATCTTATTTCTCATAGTCTGAGAGTCTTTAGGTGCCTTTTGGCAAACTCCAAGTGGGCTGTCATGTCCCTTTTACTGAGGAGTGGATTCCGTTTGGCTATTCTATCATAAACGCCTGATTGGAGGAGTGCTACAGAGGTGGTTGTCCTTCTGGAAGGTTCTCCAATCGCCACATTGGGTTCTTGGTCACCTCCCGGACCAAGGAGCTTCTCCCCCGATTTCTCAGTTTGGCCAGGCAGCCAGCTCTAGGAAGAGTCTTGGTGGTTCCAAACTTCTTCCATTTAAGAATGATGGAGGCCACTGTGTTCTTGGGGACCGTCAATGCTGCAGAAATGTTTTGGTACTCTTCCCCAGATCTGAGCCTCGACACAATCCTGTCTCGGAGCTCTACGAACAATTCCTTCGACCTCATGACTGTTTTTGCTCTGACATGCAATGTCAACTGTGGAACTTTATATAGACAGGTGTGTGCCTTTCCAAATSATGTCCAATCAATTGAATTTACCACAGGTGGACTCCAATCAAGTTGTAGAAACGTCTCAAGGATGATCAATGGAAACAGGATGCACCTGAGCTCAATTTCCAGTCTCATAGCAAAGGGTCTGAATACTTATGTAAATAAGGTGTTTCTGTTTTCTTTATTTTTATAAATTCAACAAAAAAAAATCTWAAAACCTGTTTTCACTTTGTCATTAAGGGGTATTGTGTTTTAGATTAATGAGGACTAAAAATTATTTCATCCATTTTAGAATAAGGCTGTAAAATGTGGAAAAAGTCAAGGGGTCTGAATACTGTCCAAATGCGCTGTATATGTGTGAAATTAGTTTTGATTTAGAATGGACCATTATCATTATTATATGTCTTAAATAGCYAATGGAGGACGCTTTTCCCTTGGTTCATCTTCATGCCAGCCAGCTAGGCTATACTCCTGTTGTAAAGCAAAACAATTTMCTTAATATTAGGAAAGTTGATAAATAAATATAATATGCCTAGCCTATAGAAAGCTGATGGGATCCTCCTCTATTTAGTAGAGGCCATCACTCTGTTTTCTCACTCAATTGAATAGCCTATAGAAATGTTGCACAACATGAGCTCATGGGCTCTCATAAAAAGTTTGATTAGAGTGACAATAGTGCTGAGTACCAGGCAGTCAGCAAGTTTGATAGGCTACTAATGACCATCAGCATCATCAGAGCTGGGAGAAACCTAGTTACTGTGAGGTCATGACTCGTGACTGCCGGTTTGGCGGTAATAAGGTCACCATAAAAGCCCTAATCTTGATACGTTGATTATACATGCTGTGTTAATTTTGCCATGTTTTACCCACTGTCGTGTGCATAGATAGCAAGTCAATAGAGCTAACTGGCTAGCTACTACTGTTAGCTAGCCAGATAGCCACAAATCATTTTTAGCTAGCTAGCTACCCACGATGAATTTACATCTACCTTGCATAACATTATATTTAGGTAATTTTTGCCTGTTTAACTAGCTGGATATTCATTTTGAGAAACACCCCCTATATTCTACGTAGAGCTTTGACATTCTTGTGTAATGAACAGTGCTATATAAATTACATATATTATTATAAAAAACYTTTTTTTAAATGTTCTGTGTTGCAGGAGGCCTTACAAAGAATAATAACCACGTTGGCCAATAAAAATGAGGAGCTCCATAACTTCATGGAAACACTTAGCCACTCTCTGGCTGGTGTCCAGGTAAGACATAACATAATACATAACACTCCAGTCAATTACATTAAACATAACATACAGCAATAATAATCTCGATATTACAATCTTGTACAGTAATTTCCATTTACCAAATATGCCATGTTAATCAATCTATAGACTCTTGTGACGCAGAGATATGGTTCTGAGTTCAGAGGATAATCAATATATACGTGTGATTTTATTTTTATTTTTATTTAAGGTGAACTCCCCACAAGCAGTGTCCGACCTGGAGGAGGAGTTTGACATATTATTCACCGTCCTGGTTGAGATGAAGGAGAGCATGATCAACACCATCAAACAGGAAGGGGCCAAGAAGACACAGGAACTACAGGTACCTGACCCCTGACCCTAACCCCTAACCCAACACCATCAAACAGGAAGGGGCCAAGAAGACACAGGAAATACAGGTACCTGACCCCTAACCCCTAACCCAACACCATCAAACAGGAAGGGGCCAAGAAGACACACAAACTACAGGTACTATACACGTTTAGGATGAATTGAAACGCCGACTGCGAGCCAGGCCTAATCGCCCAACATCAGTGCCCGACCTCAGTAATGGTCTTGTGGCTGAATGGAAGCAAGTCTCCGCAGCAATGTTCCAACGTCTAGTGGAAAGCCTTCCCAGAAGAGTGGAGGCTGTTATAGCCGAGCAGGTGTCCACATACTTTTGGTCATGTAGTGTACACATATACACTCACTGGCCAGTTTTTATTAGATTCACCCATCTAGTACCGGGTCTGAGGTACTGGATCCGGCCTGCCTGYCACCGATGATCATACCGCGCTCAAAGTCCTTTAGGTCACTAGTTTTACACAATTCTAACGTTCAATGGAACAGTAACTGAATTTCCCAACGCCTTACTGCTTTATGTAGCAAAACCACGACTCACTGTCTGTAGGAGAGATACATTTTCCTATATACCTGACATACTGGCCGGTGATTGTGTATATATTGGATGAACCATGACTAGAATACAGTATATACATATGAAGTGGGTAAAACAGTATGTAAATGTTATTAAAGTGACCAGGGATTCCATGTCTATGTACATAGGGCAGCAGRCTKRAAGYTGAAGGGTTGAGTACCAGGTGGTAGKRGGCTAGTAACYGTAACTAAGGTTCAGGGCAGGGTACTGGGCGGAGGCTGGCTAGTTGTGATTATTTAACAGTCTGATGYCCTTGAGATAGAAGCTGTTTTTCAGTCTCTCGGTCCCAGCTTTGATGCACCTGTACTGACCTCGCCTTCTGGATGATAGCGGGGTGAACAGGCTGTGGCTCGGGTGGTTGATGATCTTTWTGGCCTTCCTGTGACATCGGGTGGTGTAGGTGTCCTGGAGGGCAGGTAGTTTGCCCCCAGTGATGTGTTGGGCAGACCGCACCACCCTCTGGAGAGCCCTGCGGTTGCGGACTGTGGAATTGCTGTACCAGGCGGTGATACAGCCCGACAGGATGCTCTCAGTGGTGCATCTGTAAKTGTTCATGAGGGTCTTAGGGGCTCCTGAGGTTGAAGAGGCCCCGTTGGTGTGAATGGACCATTTCAGATCATTGGTGATGTGCACGCCAAGGAACTTGAAGCAGTTGACCCCTTTCCTCTGCGGCCCCGTCGATGTGGATGGGGGCGTGCTCCCATCTCCTGTAGTCCACTAACAGCTCCTTCGTTTTGTTGACGTTGAGGGAGAGGTTATTTTCCTGGCACCACTCCTCCAGGGCACTAACCTCCTCCCTGTAACACCACTCCTCCAGGAGTCTCACCTCCTCCCTGTAACACCACTCCTCCAGGAGTCTCACCTCCTCCCTATAACACCACTCCTCCAGGAGTCTCACCTCCTCCCTGTGACACCACTCCTCCAGGAGTCTCACCTCCTCCCTGTAAACCAACTGCTCAGGAGTCTCACCTCCTCCCTGTGCACCAACTCCTCCAGGAGTCTCACCTCCTCCCTGTGACACCACTCCTCCAGGACTCTCACCTCCTCCTGTGACACCACTCTCCTCCAGGTCTCATCCTCTCCTGTGACACCACTCCTCCAGGACTCTCCTCCTCCCTGTGACACCACTCCTCCAGGCGTCTCACCTCCTCCCTGTGAACACACTCCACAGGATCTCACCTCCTCCCTGTAGCACCACTCCTCCAGGAGTCTCACCTCCTCCCTGTGACCACTCCTCCAGGACTCTCACCTCCTCCCTGTGACACACTCCTCACCACTAGTATTAGTTATGGGTGTTGTAGTAGTGCCTGCATACACCCTTCCCAGCCTGGGGTCTCTCTCTCGCTCTCGTCTCTCTGTGTGTGTGTGTGTGTGTGTGTGTGTGTGTGTGTGTGTGTGTGTGTGTGTGTGTGTGTGTGTGTGTGTGTGTGTGTGTGTGTGTGTGTGTGTGTGTGTGTGTGTGTGTGTGTGTGTGTGTGTGTGTGTGTGTGTGTGTGTGTGTGTGTGTGTGTGTGTGTGTGATATACTGGTAGTAATGTATGTGTGTGTTGTGGTGGGTGATGTCATCATGCTGCTATAGCAGTTTCCTAGCCAACTCTCTAAGTCCATTGAGACGGAACAAAAAGTGTCTGAAATTACCCCAAATAAGAGATTACCACTTTATCCTCTTTGAGGGTGAGCACTGCCTGGTATGCTGGTCCTCATTACGTCAAGCTCACTCAGTTGGTAGAGAGTGGCGCTTGTAATGCCAGGGTAGGTGGTTCGATTCCCGGAAACACCATACGTAAATGTATATGCATGCATGACTGTAAGTCGCTTTGGTTAAAAGCTTCTGCTACTTGACATTTATTATATTAAAATATACACTCATTGGCCAGTTTATTAGGTACACCACCCGTTCATGAAAATGTTTCACTCCTGCAGACAGTCGAGTCATGTGGTTTGTTTATAAAACAGGCAGACAGGCATCAAGGCATTCAGTTACTGTCCATTGGAATGGACAAAACTAGTGACCTAAGTGACTGAGCCTGGTGTGATCGGTGCTGTGTGATCGGCTGTGGATCGTGTGGTGATCGTGCTGGTGTGGATCGGTGCTGTTATCGTTCCAGTATCTTAGAAACGGCTTCCTGGTCTTTTCACGCATGACAGTGTCTCGGGTTTACTGAGAATGATGCAACAAACCAAAACATCCAATCAGAAGCAGTCCTGTGGGTGAAAACAACTGGTTGATGAGAGGTTGAAAGGAGAATGGGAAGAATCATGCAGGTTAACAGGCGGGCCACAAAACAGACCAATAAGGCGCAGTACAACAGCGGTGTGCAGAACGAATCTCAGAACCCACAACCGTCGGTCCTCGTCACGGATGGATCTATAGCAGGAGACGACCACACCGGGTTTCACTCCTATCAGCTAAAAACAAGAAGAAGAGGCTCCAGTGGGCAGGCCATCACCAACACTGGACAACTGAGGAGAAGAAAAACATTGCCTGGTTAGACAAATCCCAGTTCCTGTTGCGTCATGCTGATGGCAGAGTCAGGATTTGGTGTAAGCAGCATGAGTCCATGGCCCCATCCTGCCTGGTGTCAACGGTACAGCCTGGTGGCAGTGGTGTAATGGTGTGGGGATTGTTTTCCTGGTCCACATTAGGTCCCTTGATACCATTTGAGCAATGTTCCCATGCCTCAAAGAATTCAGGTTGTTCTGGAGGCAAATGGGAGTCCGATTGATAATAGATGGGTGTACCTAATAATTTGTTTCTGAACTCACATACTCGTTCTCATCATGTGAACCATGGAAACATACACTACCGTTCAAAAGTTTGGGGTCACTTAGAAATGTCCTTGTTTTTGAAAGAAAACCACATTTTTTTTGTTCATTAAAATAACATAAAATTGATCAGAAATACATTGTAGACATTGTTAATGTTGTAAATGACTATTGTAGCTGGAAACAGCAGATTGTTTTATGGAATATCTACATAGGCGTACAGAGGCCCATTATCAGTAACCATCACTCCTGTGTTCCAATGGCACGTTGTGTTAGCTAATCCAAGTTGATCATTTTAAAAGGCTAATTGATCATTAGAAAACACTTTTTGCAATTATGTTAGCACAGCTGAGAACTGTTGTTCTGATTTAAAGAAGCAATAAAACTGGCCTTTAGACTAGTTGAGTATCTGGGGCATCAGCATTTGTGGGCTGGTCATGGGTGCACCTCAGCCACGCTCAAGGTCCAAAACGATATCATAACCGCCATTGATAAATGACAATACTGTGCAGCCGTCTTCATCGACCTGGCCAAGACTTTCGACTCTGTCAATCACCGCATTCTTATCGGCAGACTCAACTGCCTTGGTTTCTCTAATGACTGCCTCGCCTGGTTCACCAACTACTTCTCAGACGGACTTCAGTGTGTCAAATCGGAGGGCCTGTTGTCCGGACCTCTGGCAGTCTCTATGGGGGTGCCACAGGGTTCAATTCTCGGGCCGACTCGTACAATGCTGTGTACTACTCCCTTCACAGAACAGCGCAATCTGTCTCTAAACAGAATAGAACGAGGAGTGGGAGGCCCCGGTGCACAACTGAGCAAGAGGACAAGTACATTAGAGTGTCTAGTTTGAGAAACAGACGCCTCACAGGTCCTCAACTGGCAGCTTCATTAAATAGTACCCGCAAAACACCAGTCTCAACGTCAACAGTGAAGAGGCGACTCCGGGATGCTGGCCTTCTTTGTTTCCAGCTACAATAGTCATTAACAATGTTTACACTGTATTTCTGATCAATTTGATGTTATTTTACTTTTCTTTCAAAAACAAGAATTTCTAAGTGACCCCAAACATTTGCACGGTAGTGTATGTTTTCATCATGTGACCCATGGAAACACAGATGTTCGTCATGTGACCCATGGAAACACAGATGTTCGTCATGTGACCCATGGAAACACAGATGTTCGTCATGTGACCCATGGAAACACAGATGTTCGTCATGTGACTCATGGAAACACAGATGTTCGTCATGTGACCCATGGAAACACAGATGTTCGTCATGTGACACATGGAAACACAGATGTTCGTCATGTGACCCATGGAAACACAGATGTTCGTCATGTGACCCATGGAAACACAGATGTTCGTCATGTGACCCATGGAAACACAGATGTTCGTCATGTGACCCATGGAAACACAGATGTTCGTCATGTGACCCATGGAAACACAGATGTTCGTCATGTGACCCATGGAAACACAGATGTTCGTCATGTGACCCATGGAAACACAGATGTTCGTCATGTGACTCATGGAAACACAGATGTTCGTCATGTGACTCATGGAAACACAGATGTTCGTCATGTGACTCATGGAAACACAGATGTTCGTCATGTGACTCATGGAAACACAGATGTTCGTCATGTGACCCATGGAAACACAGATGTTCGTCATGTGACTCATGGAAACACAGATGTTCGTCATGTGACCCATGGAAACACAGATGTTTGTCATGTGACCCATGGAAACACAGATGTTCGTCATGTGACCCATGGAAACACAGATGTTCGTCATGTGACCCATGGAAACAGATGTTCGTCATGGAAACACACACACCTGTTTGTTTTATTTCATCAAAGTTATTAATCCAAGTCAGTGGCACTTTAATACCAGACAAACTAAACCATGTTGTTCATGATCCGTTTTAACAGTTAGTATTCCCTTCAATGCATTTTTTCCAAGAGTTGCCCTTTTAAGCTGTTTTGCCAGCATTTACTATTGTTATGAGTATGTCTGTCAGCTGATGAACCAAAATGTTATTGTGTCACTGAGCTCAGCTAGCCTTCCTCAACCAAGCAGGTGTTTGGTTACCTTTCCCCCTCTCTGGTCCTCTCTCCTTGGGGTACTCTCTGTTACCTTTCCCCCTCTCTGGTCCTCTCTCCTTGGGGTCCCCGGAACCTGAGATGAGGCTTAGCAATAGCAGCTGATCGTCTGCCTGATAGCTGACCATTAGAAGACCTTGTAGCTAACTCTGTCCTGTAGGAAGGACAGTTATGAAAGCCTATCCAGCCTCCTGTGCATCCCAAATGGACCCCTTCTTCCCTATATAGTGCACTACTTTAGACCAGAGCTCTATGGGACCCTATTCCCTATATAGTACACTACTTTAGACCAGAGCCCTATGGAACCCTATTCCCTATATAGTGCACTACTTTAGACCAGAGCCCTATGGGACCCTATTCCCTATATAGTGCACTACTTTAGACCAGAGCCCTATGGAACCCTATTCCCTATATAGTACACTACTTTAGACCAGAGCTCTATGGGACCCTATTCCCTATATAGTGCACTACTTTAGACCTATGGAACTCTATTCCCTATTTAGTGCATTTCAAGAGTGTGCAAAGCTGTCATCAAGTCAAAGGGTGGCTATTTAGAAGAATCTCAAATATAACATATATTTTGATTTGTTTAACACTTTTTTTTGGTTACAACATGATTCCATATGTGTAATTTCATAGTTTTGAGTAGAAAATAGTAAAAAATAAAGAAAAACCCTCGAATGAGTAGGTGTGTCTAAACTCTTGACTGGTACTCTGTGTGTGTGTGTTTTATTTTTATATATATATATATATAAATTAAACATCAGGCTTCAACATGAGGTATCAAGGTCAATTACATTCAGTGTTGTAACAGCTCACCCTTCTGAAATGTCTTTTTCCCCCTGTTTGTTCCGTAGCATCAACTGACACAGAGCGGCAGTGCCTTGGAGAGTGCAGTGGAGCTGCTGGAGTTTGCAAACAATGCTCTGGATATTAAAGACGAGGACGAGTTCACGAAGGTAGAGGCTGCTGTTCTCTAGGGCCTAGGCCTCTGACAACAACATTGTAATTGGGTGTGTAAGTATGAAGTGATTTCAGGAACCAACAGACATTTTAATTCCATAGGATATTGAATTAGAATGTAATATTTTTGCATTTAATGCACAAATTAAATCATTTAGTTCATCAATTGAACTTGTATTTCATGATTTGAAACTGAATTGAGTGAATATTGCATTCGGTTTTCAAATATTCAAATTCAATATTTATTGTCTTGTCTATCAAAGTTTCATGTATTCAACTTTTCAGATTCAGTTTTCAAATTCAGTTCTCTAAATTCAGATCCAAACCAGAGACAACATCCTGGTACTTTGCAGGCCAGGAAAAGGAGAGGAGAACAGAGAATTAAAACGCTCACTGCGGTAAACGGAAGCTTCTTGCGGTTTCTGAAGCCAAAGTGGCATGTTGAATTTATTTTCTTCCTATGAATTTTGGCTCTTGCGTTTCTAGTTGTTTCGGCTATAAGCTATTATGACCCTATTCCTGAAAGCTGCGCATGGGTATGCCTTCTGTCCCCTCTATGATGATGAGACGTTAGAAGGGAGTGCCATAAAAAAACACAATTTGACCCCCCGTAAGAATACAGTTGAATAGCCCTGTCGTAGCCCTTCGAAGGATAGCCTTTCCACTCCCCTATTTAATCTTTCTCTTGTGACTGACTGGGTTCGAACCATGTCTCCTGCATGACCAGGGAGTCTCAGCCTTTCAGGAATGGGGTCATAATAGTTTATAGTAGTTCAAATGCTAGAGCCAAATTCGTAGGAAGAAAATWAATTCAACATGCCACATTGGCTTCAGAAAAGAAGCAAGAAGGTTCTGTTTACCACAGTGAGCGTTTTTAATTCTCTGTTCTCCTCTACTTTTCCTGGCCTGCGAAGTACCAGGATGTTGTCTCTTGGTTTGGATCTGAATTCCGAGAACTGAATCTGAATGCATCTGAGAAGTRGAATATTATAAAACTTTGATAAACTTGAAATTATAGTTTGTCAACTTGATACACAGACAATGAATGCAATATCTACCATATTGAAACTGAATATATAAATATTGCATTTGAATATTCAATTAAATTGTGCATTACAAATTCAAAAATGTCATTCCATGTCCTAATACAAATTCTAAATGATGGAATTCAAATACAATTTGTTGGCACTAAAATCACTCCATATGTAAGCCTTGGACAATAACATTATTTGAATGTGATCAGCTGACGAGGACTACCAGGAAGTGAATGAAGGTCAACGTTGATTTACGAGTCAGGTGGCCTCGTATAGCTATCATAGGGTGTAGTATGTCTTCACTCTAAAGGGAAACTACATGGAGTTTCTTCGGTTATTTTTGGATTACTTTCAAAGGATTGATACTATGATGTGAATAGTGTTCTCCTAAACTAACAAACATGATTTTCCTTCTCAATTTCCTATAATACAGTAACAGAATCTTAAGTTTACAGTCATGCTGCTCTTTCTGTGTGACGTTGTTCACCATGCTCTCCTCAGCTTCKCAGTGTGTGTGTGTGTGTGTGTCAGTTTGGCGAGTGTCCAGTCTGACTGTATGTACCCCATCCCGTGCCTGTACCCCATCCCGTGCCTGTACCCCATCCTGTGCCTGCACGGCTGTACTAACTATGATATATCTCTGTACTAACGGTCCCACTTCTTCTTTCTCCTCTTCCTCACCTCCTCTTCTTCCAAGGCTGCCAAGCAGATCAAAGATAGGTACGGTACACTCTTCCCTTCTTTAGTCTCTGGACATGCTTGCCTGGAAACCTGACGTTGAATTGCATTGAAATTCTAAGTCGTGCAGAAATGACTGTTTTGAATCAGGAAAGTTTACTCTCACGACCTTTTACAAGACAGAAAATAATATGTTAACATACTTTACTGGTTGTCTGTGCGGTTTGTCCTTTTGGCGGTAGGAATGAATTCTACTTTCCACGGGAATGTATAATTATATCAACTTTTCAAAGCGCTGGTAGTGTACACATTCTGCTTTTTAACACCTGGAYCATGTGCAGAAGATCAAAATACCTGCATGAGACACATGCATACTAGTAGAGCCGGTGTACGTGTTTACATGGTTCTGCACGTGCTTCAGGTGTTAGAAATATGAACCAGCGCTTTGAAAAGTCGATGTAATTATACTTTCCTGTGGATATATTGTCTCACATTCCTACTGCCAAAAAGGACCAACCATACGGATAACGGGTAAAGTAAGTTTTTAAAACAACATTCTGGTTCGTGGTCGTCATTACATATAAGGACAAAGAAGGTCCGGACCGTGGCCATTTTTAGTTTCTAATTTGGAAAAATAAATCAGAATAAAAATATATATTGTTCACAATAAAGAGAATCTATGACGTGTCAACATTTAAATATTTCTCCCACCGTT
Organism: Salvelinus sp. IW2-2015; assembly: GCF_002910315.2. Lineage (NCBI taxonomy): Eukaryota > Metazoa > Chordata > Actinopteri > Salmoniformes > Salmonidae > Salvelinus > Salvelinus sp. IW2-2015. Next base: position 49,225 of record NW_019942627.1, read on the forward strand.
GATCAAAGCTTATATTCTTGATCAATATTCTTCTTCCTCTTTGAGAACCAGTGGCTAGTTATTTAAACTACCGTTCAAAAGTTTTGGGTCATTTAGAAATGTCCTTGTTTTTGAAAGAAAAGCTCTTCTTTTTTTTTTTGTCCCTTTAAATGAACATCAAATTGATCAGAAARACAGTGTAGACATTGTTTATGTTGTAAATTAATATTGTAGCTGGAAACGGCAGATTTATTTTAAATMGAATATCTACATAGGTGTACAGAGGCCCATTATCAGTAACCATCACTCCTGTGTTCCAATGGCACGTTGTGTCAGCTAATCCAAGTTTATCATTTTAAAAGGCAAATTGATCATTAGAAAACCCTTTTTGCAATTATGTTAGCACAGCTGAAAACTGTTGTACTGATTTAAAGAAGCAATAAAACTGACCTTCTTTAGACTAGTTGAGTATCTGGAGCATCAGCATTTGTGGGTTCGATTACAGGCTCAAAATATCCAGAAACAAATGACTTTCTTCTGAAACTCGTCAGTCTTTTCTTGTTCTGATTAATGAAGGCTATTCCATGTGAGAAATTGCCAAGAAACTGAAGATCCGGTACAGCGCTGTGTACTACTCCCTTCACAGAACAGCACAAACTGGCTCTAACCAGAATAGAAATAGTGGGAGGCCCCGGTGCACAACTTAGTTAGTCTCCTGTCTCTTTGTGAACCAGTGGTTAGTTATGTTCTCCTGTGTCTCCAGGATTTGCCTTTAGCAGTTATTGGTTGATTCACCACTCTCTGAAACGGCTAACTCCGCCCTCTCGACGGCAGAGGCCGAGGGCGACGTGAAGCGAACTACCCAGCTCGCAGGCGGCTCAGTACGCAACTAGTCTAGAGATGCTGCTGACGGTGTGTTGGCGAGGAGCAAAAAATACGCTACTAAGTTCTCATAATAACTTTGCTTTACAGAGAGTAGGTTACTGAGATATACAGTGATGTGGTGAGACTGAGGCAGGCTGCAAAGTTTTTAGAAAGAAGCAGAGGAGACAGAGAAAGGTTAGTACAGTGGTTCCCCTGAACTTGACCAATAGGAACATCTCCATAGGTCCTATCTTCCCTATAGGAACATTAAAATACAACCACTGTATGTTTCAATAGGAACATCTCCATAGGACCTATCTTCCCTATAGGGAACATTAAAATACAAACGATCCAATTAAAAAAATATATATAAATTGTTTCGTCGCTGATGCTTTGTGTCAGTGTGAATCACCCCCCCCCCCCCCTTTTAATATTACAGTTGCTATAGCTAATAGGCTATGTGTTTGGAGCTGGACTGAAGGGGAATGAACCTACAGCAGCCAAGGTGATAATGACTGGGGTCATTTGTACTCGTTTTTACTGTTCTCCAAATAGCATTTGAATGTTTTTAGCTTCCTTCCTGACTTCACTAAAACACAAACCCTAGTTGCGGCCGTGAGAGGGAACTTCCCTGATTCAAATGCTAAATTTTTGCCCAACATAGAATTCAATGCAATTCAACGTCGAGTTTCCAGGCGATGGACATGCRTGGTGTCATGCTGCAGTGGTGTGAGAAGCCTAGCTTAGTGCACGGTTTAGAGTCTGGTCAAATAGTTAGACGTCTTGTTTTTTTATGTGTTTTACTCACTAGATGTCTTTTTTAGTTGTTTTTTTCTTCATGTAGTCAGCGATCTGGTCAGACATCAGCGAACTAAAAGTACATGCATTTTAGTGTGTCAATATGTGTGTGAGTCTTTGTTTGCTGTTACTGACCCCAAGGTAAGTGACATGAGGCAGGTTTCCATTGACCCAGGTTTATTGGGTAATGGCGGTGTAATGGCGGTGTAATGGCGGTTATAGGAGACGTTTTCTAAAGCTCGACAACATTTTTATCCGTTCGGCGGCCTGGATAATTTTTTAATTTGTTTGACTTCATTTATTTGCGACAAATTATGATGGAAACCGTGTTTTTGAAAAAAATGAGCGTTGACAAAATATTTTGAAGGTACGCGGGGCACGTGATGTCAACGCGTAGCCTAACTATGAAGCTCCACTCCACATTTTATTTCTCAAAACCCACTGCTTGTTAAATCCTATTTTTCACAAGAAAAAAAAATCATGTTTCTCTACAGGATCCTTGTCCTGACTTTTCAACAATGCCTGAAATTGCTTCGACTTGCTTTTCTGATTGGCTGGATGCAAGTTTCACCAACCAATTATTTCAGKTATKCAGGAGTGCAAGTCTCACCATGGCGACCACGGAACGTGGCGAYCAGTTGGCACATGAGAACGATTTAGATTATAGCAAATATTTATACATTTATTGCATTCTATCAATGCTGGCTTTGGCGGGCTACCTGAGCCATGAAGCAGATATTGTATGTGGGAGGGCAGACAGGGGGCTGTTGCCAATTTATTATTTTGCAATCTGCCTAAATGGATAATGGAAACACTTAAACCACTTCATTTTTATTAGACACTGAAGGTTTTCGCGAAAACGTAAATTTTATTTTTTTGGGGGGGGGGGGTGTGATGTCATTATGTCCAGCTGTTTATATCGACACCAGACAGTTAAATGGAAACGCAACGTAGCAAAGCTATTGTCAAATCTATTATCTATCCCAACTTTGTAAATGGRGACAAAAATCACAAGTTAATGGAAACATTGCTCTTGTGTGTGTCTCCTACACCTGCTGGGAGGGTAGCCTGGTCCCAGACCTGTTCCTGCTCTTGCCAACTCCAACGCCGTTGCTGTCATGGCCAAGACAAACATGACAAGGAGTTGGCATGTCTCACAAAACATATTCTTATGTATTCCGATTTTAAAATGACATCGGTACTAAACTTGAATGTGATCGCACAAACAGACTGGCACTCAGGCTAGCTGAAGGGTTGGTGGTGTTACTCTGCTATGGTGGTCTGGTGGCCTCACTGTGCCTTGTTCCTCCCTGCAGGGTAACCATGGCCCCAGCCTTCAGATTGACCATGAAGCCCAAGGCCACAGACAACATGAACCATCTCATGGCGGACTTCAACCAGGAACGGCAACTCCTCCAGAACCTCAAGTTTCTGCCTGGTACGTACATGTGGCTTGTGTCCCAAGTGGCCCCTATTCCCTATATAGTGCACTACTTTAGACCAGAGCCCTATGTCACCCTATTCCCTATATAGTGCACTACTTTAGACCAGAGCCCTATGTCACCCTATTCCCTATATAGTGCACTACTTTTGACCAGAGCCCTATGGAACCCTACTCCCTATATAGTGCACTACTTGTGACATTCAGTACTGTCGCCTGACATGAAATATTTTGATATCAAATTCAAAATACTGGAGAATAGGGCCACATTTACACATTTTAGCTTTACCGTCCAAATAAATGTGGAGAGCAGTCTATATTATTACTGTAGACAATGAGATTTAATTAGTATGGAAAAGACAGCTAATATTTGCATTATTATAATAATGTGTTTGGAAATGTAGCCTGTTGGTCATTTGATTATCCCTCATAATTAGCCTACTTTTTAGATTTTTCTTTATTTTCTTTTTCTTTTTTCTGGGTAGTATCCAATCTAACTCTCTGTTGTTGTTTTTGTCGCACTGCTTTGCTTTATCTTGACCAGGTCGCAGTTGTAAATGAGAACTTGTTCTCAACTAGTCTACCTGGTTAAATAAAGGTGAAATAAAAAAAATWAAAAAATCTACATTGTGTACAAAACATTAGGAACATCTGCTCTTTCCATGATATAGACTGACCAGGTAGAAGCTATGATCCCTTATTGATGTCTCTTGTTAAATCCACTTCAYTCAGTGTAGATGAAGGGGAGGAGACGGGTTAAAGAAGGATTTTTAAGCCTTGAGACAATGGAGACATGGATTGTGTATGTGTGCCATTCAGAYGGTGAATGGGCAAGACAAAAGATTTACATGRCTTTGAACTGGGTATGGTAGTAGGTACCAGGCACACCGGTTTGTGTCAAGAACTGCAACGTTGCTGGGMTTTTCACMCTCAACAGCTTCCCTGTGTATCTAGAATGGTTCACCACCCAAAGGACATCCAGCCAACTTGACACAACTGTTGGAAGCATTGGAGTCAACATGGACCAACATCCCTCTGGAACGCTTTCGACACCTCGTAGAGTCCATGTCCCGACGAATTGAGGTTGTTCTGAGGGCAAAACGGGCCTCAGGCTGTTCTGAGGGCAAAACGGGCCTCAGGCTGTTCTGAGGGCAAAACGGGCCTCAGGCTGTTCTGAGGGCAACTCAATATTAGGAAGGTGTTCCTAATGCTTATAGAGAGCAGCGGTGGTCTGTGGTTAGTTGGTTCATGCTACTATCTCGTGTGTGTGTGTGTGTGTGTGACCAGCAATGGTCTAACAAATTGCTCCCTGCATCTCTCCGTCAAATGAGGGTTGCTCTATAGCGTCAGCTTTCACATCAGTCATCCAGAGAGGCTCCAGAGAGGCTGTTTTTCCTCCAGAGAGGTCCAGAGAGGCTCCAGAGAGGCTGTTTTCCTCCAGAGAGGCTGTTTTTCCTCCAGAGAGGCTGTTTTTCCTCCAGGAGAGCTGTTTTTCCTTCCGAGAGGCTGGTTTTCCTCCAGAGAGGCTGTTTTCCTCCAGAGAGGCTGTTTTTCCTCCAGAGAGGCTGGTTTTCCTCCAGAGAGGCTGGTTTTCTCGAGAGGCTGGTTTCCTCCAGAGAGGCTGTTTTTCCTCCAGAGAGGCTGGTTTTCCTCCAGAGAGGCTGGTTTTCCTCCAGAGAGGCTGGTTTTCCTCCAGAGGGCTGTTTTTCCTCCAGGAGAGCTGTTTTTTCCTCCAGAGAGGCTGTTTTCTCCAGAGGAGGCTGGTTTTCCTCCAGAGAGGCTGGTTTTTCCTCCAGAGAGGCTGGTTTTCCTCCAGAGAGGCTGGTTTTCCTCCAGAGGGCTGTGTTCCTCCAGAGAGGCTGGTTTTTCCTCCAGAGAGGCTGGTTTTCCTCCAGAGAGGCTGTTTTCCCAGAGATGCTGTTTCCTCCAGAGAGGCTGTTTTTTGCCTCCAGAGAGGCTGTTTTCCTCCAGAGAGGCTGTTTTTCCTCCAGAGAGGCTGTTTTTCCTCCAGAGAGGCTGGTTTCTCCAGAGAGGCTGGTTTTCTCCAGAGTCCCTAAGGCACTGCACTAGACCAGTGGTTTTCAGACTTCTCCTCAGGGACCTCGCCACGACGGTTCAGACTTCTCCTCAGGGACCCCGCCGCGGCGGTTCAGACTTCTCCTCAGGGACCCCGCCGCGGCGGTTCACAGTGTTGTGGTAGCCCTGAACTATCTCACCTGATTCAAGTAGTCAAGGGCTTGATATTTAGTTGAAACAGATGTGCTAGCTCTAGAAAATATCAAAT
>NW_019942627.1:58051-62853 GCF_002910315.2 Salvelinus sp. IW2-2015
GGAATCGATTCCCCAATAACATGGCAACCCCAGCGGTCTGAGATGACACCGAGAATGAACCTTGGAGACACGCTGTCCCCTCAGCTAAGTGCTGCCGTCATTGGATAGGGCTCTTGTGTTACAGGCAACGACAAACAGACTACCCACAGAGCCGTGTTAGGACGAAATATTTCCTTAGTCGGAGCGAATGGGATGTCCACCCTTAAATTAAAATTGAGAGAGAAAGAGAGAGACTGAATATGTGACAGGATCGGGAGGTTACGGTGTAGGGCACCCACTCGCATAAGAGCATGGTGGTTTCCTGGATGCTCCAGGGCGGGGCATTTTGGTAGCAACCAATCTCACCACACTCCTTAAGGGAGGCTCAAACGCGGGTCTCAGCTGCGCCTCCTAGGGTATGCGCAACACTAGCGGGTGTGACCCCATACACAGTGAGGTCCCTAGGGGCGTCACCAGGTGGTGACATCCCAGGACTAACTAACGTACCCCTGGCTAGGTGTACTCCCTAGGACTAGTGTGTGTGACCCAAACGCCCTAGCGTACCTAGCGTGGTGTGACCCCCCTAGGAGCCAGCGGTGTGACCCCTAGGACCAGGCGGTGTGACCCCCTAGAAGCGTGTGACCCCAGATCAGCGGTGTGACCCCTAGGACCAGCGGTGTGACCCCTAGGACCAGCGGTCGTGACCCCTAGGACCAGTGGTGTGACCCCTAGGACCAGCGGTGTGACCCCTGGACCAGCGGTTGACCCCAGGACCAGCGGTGTGACCCTAGGACCAGCGGTGGTGAGCCTGGACCACGGTGTGAGCCCTAGGACCAGCGCGGTGTGAGCCCAGGACCAGCGGTGTGAGCCCCTAGACCAGTGGTGTGAGCCCTAGACCAGTGGTGTGAGCCCTAGGACCAGTGGTGACCCGTAGTTTAGATTGGTCAATGGAGCATCAGAAACCACATGCTCTGCAGTGGTGTAACCACTGTCACATTCATCTCTCTCTTTCTCTCTCAATTTAATTTAAGGGATTCATTGGCTTGGGAAAAATATGTATAACGGCTCTGTGGGGGTCTGTTTTGTGTGTGTGAACAAGCTCAAGACCGCTTGCTGAGGGACACTTCCCAGGTTCATTTCTCTGTAGGTGATGTTTGGGAATCGATTCCTTTTAGGTAGTTGTAGAATTTAACGGCTCTTTTCTGGATTTTGATCAATTAGCGGTTATCGGCCTAATTCTGCTCTGCATGCATTATTTTGGTGTTTTACGTTGTAGACGGAGGATACTTTTGCAGAATTCTGCTTGCAGAGTCTCAATTTGGGTGTTGTCCATTTTTAGTGAATTATTGGTGGTGAGTGGAACCCAGAACTCACAACCAAAAGGCAATGGTTTCTATAACTGTTTCAAGTATTTTTTTTTTACCAGATCCTAATTGGATATGTCGAATTTTAAGTTCCTTTTGATGGCATAGAAGGTCTTCTTGCCAGGTCTCTCAGCTCGTTCACAGCTTACTTCCAAAGCTTCCACAGTTACCTTCCACAAAGCTGATGTTTAGGCGAGGTATGGTATGTTTTTTGTGTGCTCTTAGGCAACGGTGTCTAGATGGAATTTGTATTTGTGGTCCTGGCAACTGGACCTTTTTTGGAACACCATTATTTTTGTCTTACTGAGATTTACTGTCAGGGCCCAGGTCTGGCAGAATCTGTGCAGAAGATCTTGGTGCTGCTGTAGGCCCTCCTTAGTTGGGGACAGACGCATCAGATCATCAGTAGACATTTGACTTCAGATTCTATTAGGGTGAGGCCGGGTGCTGCAGACTGTTCTAGTGCCCTTGCTAATGTTGAAGAGGGTGGGGCTTAAGCTGCATCCCTGTCTCATCCCACAGCCCTATGGAGGAAATGTGTGTTTTTTTGGTGCAAATTTTAACCACACACTTGTTGTTTCTGTACATGGATTTTATAATGTTGTATGATTTTTCACCCAACACCACTTCCCATAAATGTGTATAGCAGACCCTCATGCCAAATTGAGTCAAACGCTTTTTGAAATCAACAAAGCATGAGAAGCCTTTGTCAGTTAGGGTGTACAGGATGAATACGTGGTCTGTCGTACGGTAATTTGGTAAAAAGCCAATTTGACATTTGCTCAGTACATTGTTTTCACTGAGGAAATGTACGAGTTTGCTTTTAATAATAATGCAGATTTTCCCAAGGTTGCTGTTGATGCATATCCCACGGTAGTTATTGGGCTCAAATTTGTCTCCACTTTTGTGGATTGGGGTGATCAGTCCTTGGTTACAAATATTGGGGAAGATGCCAGAGCTAAGGATGATGTTAAAGAGTTTAAGTATAGCCAATTGGAATTTGTGGTCTGTATATTTTATTATTTAAGATACCATCAACACCACAGGCCTTTTTTGGGTTGGAGGGTTTGTATTTTGTCCTGTAGTTCATTCAATGTGATTGGAGAATCCAGTGTGTTCTGGTAGTCTTTAATAGTTGATTCTAAGATTAGTATTTGATCATGTATGTTTTTGCTGTTTGTTCTTTGTTATAGAGCCAAAAAGATGGAGAAGTGGTTTATCCATACATCTCTGTTTTGGATAGATCGTTGTGTTGTTGTTAGTTTAGTGTTTTCCAATTTTACCCGAAGTGGTTAGAGTCTATGGATTCTTCAGTTACATTGAGCTGATTTGTGACGTGCCGTTCCTTCTTTTTCCGTAGTGTATTTCTGTATTGTTTTAGTGATTCACCATAGTGAAGGRGTAGGCTCAGGTTTTCTGGGTCTCTGTTTTTGGTTGGACAGGTTTCTCAATTTCTTAAGTTTTTGCGTTCTTCATCAAACCATTTGACATTTTTAACTTTCTTAGGTTTTCTGCTTGACATTTTTWGATTTGATAGGGAAGGTGAAAGGTCAAATATACTGTTTAGGTTCACTACTGCCAAGTTTACACCTTCACTATTACAGTGGAACGTTTTGTCCAGGAACGTTTTTTTGGTAGATTTCCACTCTACTTTCCTTACGTCTACAGCATTTCTTAATATTATTCTGTTCCTTTGGCTTTGATGCCTCATGATTGAGTATTGATCTGTTCAAGTAGACTGTGATTTTGCTTTGATCTGATAGGGGTGTCCTCAGGCCTTGGATATTCCAGGATGAGATAGTGAAGGCTTTGTGTTCCATAAAGCATCCAATGTTGTTAGTCGTGTGGTTTGACCTCAGACCAGTAAGTGTGAGCAGAGCCTGCTGAGCATCTGGTACATGCCATTGGCTTGTGTAAGAGTGGGGGTTTAGGCCTGTTTGCCTGCTCACGGCCTGGGCGTATGTGTGAKTTTCTCTCTCTGTCTCTCTCGCTCGCTAAAAACCTTTCACTCCTTTTTTAAAACATTTCCATTAATGAATCCTGAATGTCATTTAGGAGGACATRCAAAAAAGCTTATAATTTAGTCAACCCTAAAATTATTTTCCATTTCACGGATCTGTTGCTGTCTTTTAAATACCCATTTCTCTGTATGGTTTCAGTCCCTCGAGCCCCAGAGATAGAGGTAGGGGACTGTCTGGTGTTAGACAACACGGTGTCCYTAGCCTGGAAGATGCCAGTGGAGGACAGCAAGATAGACCACTACATACTGGAGTACAGAAAGACCGACCACGAAGGGCTGCCACGCATCAAAGACGAACGGTGCTGGGAGGTGGTGGATAACATCAAGACCACAGAATACTCAATGTCCGGTACGGAGCTAGAGTAGATCCTACTGTAGCCTGGTCCCAGATCTGCTTGTGTCGTCTTGCCAACTCCTATTGCCATTGTCATGCCACTTGGCAAGATGGCACAAACAGATCTGAGACCAGGCTAAGACTGCAGTGTTTTCATGCAGCTTCTTGTGTTTTTAAAATATGACTAATCTATATAGCTTTGCTTCACCTTTTTGTAACTTTATCAAACTCTGAAAGCTTGTTCACCTCCAGAACATAATGCACCTGTACAGATAATGTMCTGTTCATCCTCCAGGMTTAAAGTTTGACTCCAAGTTCATGAACTTCCGGGTACGAGCTTGCAACAAGGCAGCAGCTGGAGAATACTCTGATCCAGTTACCCTGGAAACCAGAGGTAAGACTGTTAGTTGCCCTGGAAACCAGAGGTAAGACTGTTAGTTGCCCTGGAAACCAGAGGTAAGACTGTTAGTTGCCCAGTTCAAGCAGTCAACGGTCAGTCATAGCCCATCAACCAGTCAGCAGCAGTCAACCAGTTCAGTTTTCAAGCAGTCAACCAGTCAGTCAAATTTTTTTTTCAAGGTTTTTTTTTTCAAGGGGTCCAACCAGTCAGTCAGTCAGTCAACAGCATTCAGTTAGTCAGTCAGTCAACCAGCAAGTCCAGTAGTCCAGTCAACCAGTCAGTCAACCAGTCCAGTCACAGTCGTCAACCAGTCAGTCAAGTCAGCTCACCAGTCAGTCCAGTCAGATCAGAGAAATCGCAAGTCAGGCAGCGTCAAGCCAGTCTTTTAGTTCAGTCAGTCAGTCTAATGTCAGCATCTTCAGTCAGGCAGTCTTAAAGCAGTTTCAGTCAGAGTCATAACAGTTCAGTTCAAGCAGTAGTTTAAGCAGTCAGTCAGTCAAGCTCAGTTACCAGTCAGGTCAGTCCAAGCGCAGTCTCTAACGCAGTCAGTCAAGCAGTCAGTCAATCAGGATACCAATAATGTAAGAACTACATAATTGGTTGAGCCAAGACAACATAGCAACAGTCTTACCTCTGGTTTCCAGGGCAACTAACAGTCTTACCTCGGTTTTCCAGGCAACAAACAGTCGTTACCTCTGGTTTCCA
>NW_019942627.1:62878-67516 GCF_002910315.2 Salvelinus sp. IW2-2015
TGACTGACTGACTGGTTGACTGCTTGACTGACTGAATGCTTGACTGACTGACTGCTTGACTGACTGATTGATTGATTCCCTCCCCAGCGTTTAACTTCGGTTTCGACTCGTCGTCGTCCCATCTGAACCTGAAGGTAGAGGACAGGAGTGTGGAGTGGGACCCCCAGGGAGGCAAGGGGCTGGAGAGTAAGGTCAAGGGCAAGGAGAACAAGGGCAGGTGAGAACTGGAACACACACAATGTGTCCCAAATGGACCCTTACACCCTACGCCCTACGCACTGAGATATGAGAGGATTTGATTGGTATAAGCAATATGGTGAAACTTCCAGTGAGCCTATCAGAAGGAAAGCTGGAGCTTATTACCATATTGACCGRGCCTGTCAAATACTCTCAGATCRCCASAAGTTCATAGGACTTAGGGTCTAGGGTTCAATTTGGGATTGGGCCTTATCTTAATTTGACCTCGAACTGCCATTGAAATAGCTTTGTCCCGGATCTGTTTATTCAGTCTTACCCACCTCCTATGGCCATTACCTAGCCTGGTCCCAGATCTGTTTATTCAGTCTTACCCAACTCCTATGGCCATTACCTAGCCTGGTCCCAGATCTGTTTATTCAGTCTTACCCAACTCCTATGGCCATTACCTAGCCTGGTCCCAGATCTGTTTGTGTAGTTTTTCCAACTCCTATGGTCGTTGACACATTAGTCATCACTAAATAACATTCTGGAAGCATTTGTCAGTAACCATATATGGGTTTCTATAGAACAGAATAAGAGTTAAAGAGGAGAGAGATGGAAGAGAGAGGACATTTCAGCGCGTGAGTTCAGTCATGTAGAGCTGATCGACAATAATTAATCCCTCTTGTTAATACTACACCTCCTTAAATGCTTATTACTCGCACTCATTCGTAAATAGTGAAATTTCTTTTGCAGTACTTCGTTAAACAGGATAGGAACAATTTAGCGAGTTTCAAGCAATAATATAGATATAATCCTTACAGATCACTCGTGCTTTTAAATTGGCACTTCTGTTAGTGTTTTTGGCGGGTAACTTACGTTAAACGTAGCGATAGGAACAATTTCAGGAGATTTCGCATGAACTTGAAAAAAAACCACGTTTTCCTTAAAAATGCATCTAGTAGTCTGGTCCATTTAATGAATGGTAAGATGTACTGATTTTTTATTTGGACGGGTAGCTGGTTAAATCAAAGGAGGGAAATTTATTTCAGCGGAGTTTATTCAGCATCGAAATTGGGAATAAATAGAATTCTTTCCTTATACAAGCTCCTAGTGGTTTTATGGCACTTGTTAGTGAATTTTTGCAGTATGCCTTTAATATAGATGGGACCGGAATCAATTTCAGAGAGTTTGACGCATGAAATTGATAAAAAACTTTGTCTGTAAACAAGCTTAAAGATCCGTTGTTGGTATGTCTCCTCGTTAGATGATGGAATTTTTCTTGGTCTTAGTATGGCTATTAGGTACTAGTATGTGTATAGTAACAACTTGATCAAGCTGCGTCTTCATAGAATGATGATTGAAGAAACAATACCGTTTTTTTCTTAAAAAAGCTCTAATTGCACGCACATTAGGGTTTTAATGCCTGTTTAGTAGAATATTTTTTGCGTTACTGACTTATCTAGAGAGATGAGGACATAATCCTTTTGCCGCGCGTTTCGGATGAACATGTGCCCCCCCCCACTTATTCTTCACAAGAAGTTTTCTCGTTCGAGTTTAACCTGCCCTCTGTTCGTGGCCCTTTGATTTCTTATTCACGTCCCGTGTTCGCCCTAGACCGGATGGCCCGCATTTCGCGATTCCCGCCTGACCGTTGCCCACACCCCCTTTTTTTCTTACCCAGCTCTACATTCGTGTTTTGACTGGCCTGTGTTCTGGAGCCTTTTTGCCGGTCTGACTGTTACATTGAGAAAGGGTCTTAGGTACTCCTTATACTCGCGAGTTTACTCACGCAATGATATTGCGACACCACTATTCCCGCCTTCCCCCACGTTTCACTGAGATGTTTAATAGCAAACTTTGTTCGTAGAAATTTTTTATTGCAACGGTCTAGAGAAAATAGACTTGAGGCAGGCTAGGCCATTTCGCGCGTTTAAGCTGAACTTAGGCCCACCAACCCTTTTCTCCCCAGACTCGAAGCTCTGGTCAAGTTTCATAGCCTTGTTGGTGAATTTTTGCGATAATGTACTTACACACTAAGCGGGCTAAAGAACAGCTTTTAAGACGAGTATTCCCGCCTGACAATGTGAAGAACAACAACCCTTTTTTCCTTACAAACCAGTTAAAATAGTGTATTGATTGGCTTCACGTTGTTCGTAAGCAAAGTTTTTTTTGCCGTCCTGCTTCAACTTCGAACGAGGCTAGGCGCCACTCTTCCAGTAGGGTTTCGGTGAACTGCCACCCCCCCCTTTTCTTAAACCATGCTTAATCGTGTTTGATCCCTTCAGTTAAAGTGAAATTTTTTGCACACAGAATGGGCTATCCCCGCGGAGTAAGGACAAATTATCGCAGCGTTTCAAGGCCGATTGCCACACTTTTCTTACACAGAAATCGTGGTTGTTAATGGCTCTCTGTTAGTGATGCAATTTTTGCCAACGTACTTCTGCTTAAAATAAAGATCCGGGTACAAGTAGGAGATTTCAAAGCCATGGAATTGAAAAACACTTTTTTAAAAAGTTGTTAAAATGTGTGTATGAACTCACATCTGTAGGAAGAGAAAAATTTTTGCAGGTGATGGCAGCAACCCGTAACTCCAGCCCTACATACTAGTTACCCTCCATAAGGGACCCTATTTCAGGAGGTTTCACGCATCGCACTAATTGCCACCCCCTTAGCTCCTTCTACCCGCTACGCATTCGTGGTTTCAACTGGCCTCCCTGTATCGTGCAGCTTTTTTGAACGTCAGCTCTGCACGGCTTCACTCAGGAGGCTAGGACGCCGTTTTCCGGCAGCTTACTGTAGACAGCCTATTGTTTAAGCCTGCCATTCCCCCATTTTCTTACCCCATCGCCCTAACTCGTGGTTATGCTTGGTTCGTGGGCAATTTTTGTGCTCAGTCTGTGCATCGTTCCTCGCGGACGGGGTCACATTTCCGGACGGAGGTTTTTCAAGGGCTGCCATTGGCCCCCTCCAACGCCTTTTCCTTCACAGCCCAACGCTCTCCCTCAGTGGTGCTTAATGCTCTGTTCGTGTCAATGTCAGTTAGCCGCACACACTCGTACATCCTGTGCTTACCACTCACCGCTGGGATCGGCTTTTTCCGCCGGACCTTTCACGCCTGCTATTGAACGACACCCACCCGTTTTCTTTACCCGTCTTGACCAGTCGCTCAATGGCCTTGTTCGTGGACACATGTGTGGCCCACGTATGGTGACTTTTGCAACCTCTCGCGACTCACCGGCCATCCCTCTCGCGCAGTTCCGCTGCGAACTTTGACTCCGTCCCCACCCACGCCTGTAAATAAGCTCCTCTTCAAGAGCACTGACCTCTCGTGTTCGCTAATTAATAGTCCACTCTACGATTAGTTCCATGTCCGTACCCTTACGGTTCACTCAGCGCTTACATACCGTACGTGCCTCGTATTGCCCCTGTGCCCCTTACCAGCGTGCAGACGGCCTGTTAACTCACGCCGGACTGCTAGGCCCAGCCCGTCCCAGCATTACGCCCGTACGGCATGTTTCCCGCCGCCTAACCCAGACCCCTTGCCCACCTTCGCAATACCGTGCAAGCAGGTTGCTTTTCGCCCATTCGACCAGGAACTACCACCACGCACACTGTGCCACAGGGGCTTTTTTTTGACTATGTCATTCCGGGTACTTCCCGGGGAGCCTGGCCGTCAGGGTCTTCTTTTTTTCCTTTTTTTTTTTTATTTTTTTTATTTTTCCTTTAGGTCCACACAGCCCTGCAGCCCCGTAACAGTTTCCATCCCTCCTGTTAAGTGCGCTTTTTTTGGGTCTGCGCTATTCCGCGTCAGACTCTCGCGTAGGTGATCCATTCTCAACTTTCCTTACCGAGCGGCGGGTGTTGCCCCAATCCGCCAATGGCTTGACCGTACAGGCCGCTACCCGCTTTTCTTCTTCCCCGCCACCGTCGGTCCAGCCTTTCGGATCCGTAGTTAACGGCAGTACACATCCAGGCTTACCAGCGTGAGCATACGTAAGGATCCCAGGCTTAACCAGCTGCTGCATGTGTCCTTTATTTCGCGTCGCCTATAGATCCCCTAGGCCCACTACCCGCCAAGGCAGGGGACTGTCATACCAGTAAGGATCTTCCGGCGGACCGCAGGCCATTTTAGCGCCACTTGGGCACCCACACCCAGCTGTGTCATCCCACCCCTCAGCCTCAGCTAGGATCCCTCCACCATGGGCTTACAGTGCTGGTGCATTCTCGTAGATCGCTGTTGCTACAGCTATTCGCATACCTATCTTTTGGTGTTTTAGACCCACCTCCCGATACTACTGGGCGTCCAGCGTGTCACCATATCGCAGGGATGTACGGAGGACTCGCCAGCCTACCACAGCGTTGGCTATTGACTGCGTTATCAGCGATCCCCAGGGGCTACGCCCGGCTTTTTCCACGCCTGTGGATACGACTTATGACAGGCCATCCCCCAGGCTACCC
>NW_019942627.1:67541-72793 GCF_002910315.2 Salvelinus sp. IW2-2015
TAAAATTATTCCCCAGACACCTGACTGCCTACCAGTCGTGCCATACCGTGACAGTCAAAACCCTACCAGCAGGCAGACCCTTGACAGGCTACCTAACATGAAACCACGTTACAGGACCGTGTCACCTCTAAGCTGTCAGAACCTGACAAGCACAACCTACCAGCCTAAGCGCTTTAGACCTACAGCTAACCTCTACCACGACCGTGCCACTTACCGGGAATCACAGTCCAAGGCCTACCTACCAGCTGCATACTGACGGAGGACCCAACAGCCCTGCCATACTTTTACAGCCTATCCGATCAAAGCCTCAACCACGGGCAGACCGACACCTTTACAGCGTATAGCAGATCCGTCACGGTTTCTACCTGCTACCAGCCTACATACCGATACAGCGACCAGCCCGCATCCCTACAGCACCTACTCAAAAATACTACACGCAACCTACTCAGCCGATGCTATAGAACGTACAGGCGCATTCAAAGCCACCTACCAGCGTTGAGGAACCATAGCCGGACCAGAATAATATTAAGAACCTACCATGCCTTGTCAAGCTATACAGGACGTAACCTAGCCCCAACGCGTGCAGACCGGATAGTAGATGGAAAAATCGACAACTAAAACCAGACTGGTTCACGTACATTCTTGGACAAACCAGCGATCCGTCGTCGCCCTAAGTACCAGATACAGTAGCTAAGGATCGTCTAACACATGCTCCATACCGTAAGCTGATTGACCGAGCCTATAAAACCTACTGTATTTGACCACTCTACTCGTGAACGATCCCCAGCTCTACCAGCCCCTAGTCAAACATTATCCTTAAAGAAAATGTTCCTCCAAAGCAGCACCGAGCGTGCAGTTGACCAAACTAAAAGAATTCAGTCTCAAAAAACTCTAGCCTACAGCAGTAGAATGGTTTTCATACCAGTAGAGTGGATCCCAGAACGCCATACCCAGGGGAGCAGTCCAAATAAAGCTCCTCCTTGAAGAAGATTGACCTACCAGCGAGGAACACTGACCCTCGCGCAAGAAAAGCCCAGCCAAAAAAACAAGACCCAGCCGGAAAACACCTAGCGGAGGCGCTACACCTTCACTATGGGTAATTCCACTAAACAATACAGAAAACACTACGCAGTGAGCGAAAAGAATACCCAGGCGGAACCTGGCCACCGCCAACACGTGCACAATTCAGTCTACCAGCGTGCATACCGTAAGGATCCCAGGCTACCAGCGGATCCCAGCCTACCAGCGTGCATACCGTAAGGATCCCAGCCTACCAGCGTGCATACCGTAAGGATCACTGGACAGCAACAGCTCCAGTTGATTTAATAGTGGCTCAGGTCACGTGACCATGGTCAACTTGTGAGTGTGCTGCTGTTGACCTTGTTGATGAAATTGTGTCACTATGGATATGATAACACCTCATTGAGATGGTTACAGTCCTATCTTGTCAACAGGAAGCAGTTTACATTCATAAATGGTGCCTATTCTGAACCTCATTCTGTATGCTGTGGTGTCCCACAAGGCAGCTGCCTAGGACCTATTATGTACTTGCTGTATGCAAAGGATCTGCCTCTGGTGCGCTCCAATTGTATAGCAACCGTGTTTGCTGACGATACCATTGTCTATGTAACAGGAAATGATGTAAGGCAGCTGAAAGAGGTTATTTATTTACCAAAACAAATGAGTGGTAAATACAAAAAAGTCGATGCTAATATGTAGGAAGAGGAGAAGGAAGAAAATGACCCTCCTTCCAGCTGTCAGTTGGCGGGACAACCATAGAAGAGGTTTCAGAGACGCAGCTGTTAAAGTGTGCTGCTAGACAACAGTCTCTCTCGGTCATCAKACATTTCACAGCGTTGTAACAAAATCATCGGCATCTCCTGGATGATTTGCGAAATACACTACATGACCCCAAAAGTATGTGGACACCTGCTAGTCGAACATCTCATTCCAATATTCATGGGAGAGATTTAATTCTAAATCAACTCCTGTGGTCATTACCTAGCCTGGTCGCAGATTTGGTTTGTGCAGTCTTGCCAACTCCTTTGGTCATCGACACATTAGCGTGACAAATAAGACCAGAGGAGGTGGCAAGACTGCACAAACAGATCTGGGACCAGGCTACCAAAAAAGTAAAAGGTGGCAAGACTGCACAAACAGATCTGGGACCAGGCTACCAATTGAAGTGCCATTTTTAGATGTCACATTCTTCTGTGTTTGGGTCATGGTGGCTTGTGTTGTCTATCTGCTATTGAGGGGCGGTTTGAACGAGACCTTTTGTCAGGAGCAGCCGGACACTTTACAGGCCCATGTTTTATTAAAAGGCTTCCTGTCCTATCTTGGGTATCCCCTTGCAGCGTTGTCTGTCAAAAACGCTGTCTGCCAGGTTGAAGCGTAATTTCCTTCAAGAGATAAACACATTTATACTTTGTAAAGTTCCAGCATTGATAATGTCAGAAAATGTTCTTGAAAACCCAATTGTAGGCTGAAGCTCCCTCCTTTTTAAAGAGAGAGTTGAGAGTAGTAGTCTCTGGATGTGGAACAACATTTACTGATGGTTGGTTTTCTCAGCTACAATGTAGGATAATGTTATTTAATGCTGAATGGAATCTCTTCTAGGGTCTTTTTAAATAGCAAGCTTCCACCATGACTCCCACAGAATGTCTTGATTTTAACCAGCTGTTTTTGTATTGTTTCTTTGTGTTCGTCAACAGCGCTCATCTTACCAATCTGAAGAACATGTCAAGGTGACCATGTGTGACTTTTCAGCTGTAGGATGTAGCATTAGGCTACCTGAATGTAGCATTAGGCTACCTGATTCTTACTATTACGTGGGACTTGGATATATATTTTCTTTTCATTCTGAATTCTTGCCCCGGAGGTACGTTTTAGTGTGCTGATCAATGTGAATGAGTCGCAAATAAAAAAAGCCCACTTGTCTTACCAGTGAAAACAAGTTAACCTTATGTATTTAATTCATTTAGTTTGTTAGCATTAATGTTGAGTTCTCTTACATAATGACTACTTCATAGTTTTTTAAAATAACTTTGTGGCTTCACAGCAGTGGCAAACTACAGATTCGTAGACATGGGTGAGGCTACTTCAGGGGCCATAGACCATGACAGACATAGTGTGTAATCCCTAACCTGCGTCTAAGGAGGATGAATGAATCCTAGATTCTGATTAGAGGTAAAATGTAAAATAATTCACTAGGTGTTATACACATTGATGAACCCTTTATAAAGCATGGCATACGGTATAGATCTTTGTAACACTATGTACAGGCGATGAAAGGCATTATGAAGTCTTTATAAGGCAGAACCTAATTTAAAACGACTTAATTCTCTTAGGTTTTTTTCCTAGAGCACTTAATCATGTTTGTGATCGTTGTTGTAATCGTGGCTGTGATCGTTTTGTTTTGGTAAACATGATATGAACGAATGAAAAACCATGGATATTACAGCTATACCACTGAAATGTTACCACCAAAAAACCATTTTTGCAAGCAGGAAGAACGGGTTAAAAACAAAATAATGATGTGCTCTAACTACATCATTGCATTCTAACTAACCACATTGATTCTAACTACACATTGTTTCTAACTACACATTGATTCTAAATACACATTATTCTAACTTACACATGATTCTACTACAATTATTCTGTCACAAATGCTTGGCTGAAGTAAGGTCATTTATTTTATTTTGCCACCATTCTTAGAAGGAGAGGAAATAAAAAGGTTTTAAGAAAGAGAACACGAGTAAAGAGGCCTCTACAGATGAGCTGCTCAGACGAATAAGAGGAAAACAGAGTTAGGAGTCCCTCTACAGATGAGCTCTTTCACAGAATAAGAAGAAACAGATAAGGATGTTCTCTACATATGGAGCTCTCTCAGACATGAATAAGGAGAAACAGAGTTAAGGATGTTCTCTACAGAGGGAGTGCTTTCAGGACAGAATAAGATGTAATCATTCTTCTTGTTTGTGGGCGGCAACCATGTCCAGTGACACAAATCAAAATGTCAATATTGGACTAAATCAAGAGTTGGTAAAAGCTTACCTTCCATCTAGTAAGTTATTCACACACAGAACCACACAGATTTCAATATCAAGCCATTTCAGGAGGTTGAACGAGCAACAAAATAAACCTTTGCTGAAAAGATCCTAAACATGTTCACACAAAAACCTGAAGACTTTAAGAAATAAAACAATCTGAGGTTTTGTTTGCTGGGAGCTACGAACACGACGTTACAGGCCAATGCTACATCCGGTAGCCCAATGCTACATCCAGTGGCCCAATGCTACATCCAGTAGCCCAAGCATACATCCAGTAGCCCAATGCTTACACCAGGAAGCCCAATCTACATCCACGGTGGCCCAATGCTACAATCCAGTAGCCCAATGCTACATCCAGTAGCCCAATGACATCCAGGGTGCCCAATGCTACATCTCCAGTGGCCCAATCTCATCCAGGTGCCCATGCTACATCCAGGTGCCCAATGCTACAGTCCATGTAGCCCAAGCCTACATTCCACGTGGCCCAATGCTACATCCCAGGTAAGCCAATGCTACATCCAGGTGGCCCATTACATTCCCAGTGGCCCAATGCTACATTCCGGTGCCCAATGCGCTACATCCAGTGGCCCAATGCCTACATCCAGTAGCCCCCAATGCTAACATCCAGGTGGCCCAATGTACATCCAGTAGCCCAATTTGCCACAGGTAACAGGTGCCAATGCTACATCCAGGAGCCCAAGCTACATCCAGTACCCATGCCACAGTTACATGCAATGCTACATCCAAGTGCCCAGATGCTACATCCAGTGCCCAATGCTACATCCAGGTGCCCAAGCCACATCCAGGTAGCCCAATGCTACATTCCAGAGCCAATTGCACAGTTACATGGCCCAATGCTACATCCAGTAGCCAATGCTACCATCCAGATAGCCCAAGCTACATCCAGGTAGCCCAATGCCACAGTTACAGGTGCCAACTACACCAGGTAGCCAATGCCACAGGACAGTGCCCAATGCTACATCCAGGTGCCCATGCTACATCCAGGTGGCTCAATGCTACATCCAGGTGCTCAAATGCTACATCAGTAGCCCAATGCCACAGGTTACGTAGCCCAATGCCAAGTACAGTAGCCCAATGCACATGTTACAGGTAGCCCAATGCCACAGGGTTACATAGCCCATAGCCACAGGTTACAGGTAAGCCAATGCCACAGTTACAGTAGCCAATGCCAAGTTA